>NC_052318.1:48115247-48416865 GCF_016432855.1 Salvelinus namaycush | reverse complement strand
AATCAAAACATTTAGATGAATATAAAAAGAATGTTAACAATACCTTTCAGAATGGCTAAAAGCAGATGGAAAAGCTGACCACGACTCCATTTTATTGCTCCCTGCCTATAGACAGAGACCCCCCGCCCCCCATTCCAGAATGGTCATGCGCTACATTATGTCTACCCAACCATGCAACCGGAGCTCGGTACTCAAAGGAATGAAGACGATAGAAGGTTTCAGACTTTGCCTCCCTCATGTGTCCCTCAGTCTTCTCCTCTTGGCCATTTGGCATAGGGTAATATGACGCCTCTTTGCCAACAAAGCCAAAGCTGGGCTTCTCCTCTTGGCCTTTCAGCCCCAATTTCCCCACAGGATGAAGCCAACCCTTTCCGCCCACTTGGCACGGAACGCCTTGACAAACTCGTCAAAAACTTCCCCACCTTTGACCCCGTTCCAGATCAGCCAAACGATACTGAGACGTTCCTAGCTAACATAGAGAACGCATTGGATGGCTTCCCGAACGCAACGGGTTCTGACAGGCTTTACCTGTCGAACGTCGAATAGACACGTGACGAGGTTCATTCGTCTACAACAGCAACACGTGCAAAACGACTACGCTAAACTTGCCACAGCTTTAAAATGAGAATTCAGTGGTTCTGCAATTCGCAAAGACGATAGCTCATTGGCTAACACTATCAAACAAGCTTGGAATGTACACCCACAAGCTTACTGTCATTGGCTTCATTCAGCTTACTTTGGCCTACTCACTGAAACATCTTCCGCTTTGTGGGGGACTGTCACCCCTTACAATGACACGAATGGCGTCAGTCCCGTAACTGACCTGATGACTCCCACTGGTGAAAAACTTTGCGATATCACTTTGCAGGTACTGAGGAGGTTGCCACATGCCACACGTGGACGCTGTGGTGACTGACAGCCCTCGACAGCCACTGAGCGTTTTGAAGCACAAACACCAGGAGATTTGGTTGAAAGGTTACAGCCAATCTAATAACCACGCAGTCGCTGACAACTCGTACATAGGGTCCGATCTTTTCGTTTGTGCCTCGGATACCAACACCAACCACTGGTGGGGGGGGGTCCCGAGACACAAGGGGGGGGATACTAGCCCAGATCCATGATGAGCCTCATCGAGTCCGGGGGGGGGGGCGTCAAGACTACGTGCAACACTGTACAAGGCCGACAGAGCAGAAAACAAATCTAGTTGTAAAATTCCCCATAAGAACAGAGTGGAAAGGCCCCTCCATGGGGATAACCTAAGAACACATCTAAGATATTACTGGCACAAATAATAATTCCTTGCCATGTGTAGTTTCAACTGCAATGCAACTAGTAACATGCTCTAATCATGTGTTCCGGTAGGATAACATTTCAGAATAAATCGGGAGGATAACTGGTCCCCTTAAGTACCAGTACCAATGCCAGCAGTCAGTCCAGCCACAATCAGTAAGAAGTTTTGAGACCTCACAAGTCAAAATGCTACTAATAATGGCGACAGAGGAGTTAGTAGTCACTCAGATTGCAACACGTGTAAGGGAATCTCCAGAACACTCTTCTGACGGTTAACACACATGCCACTAATAAATAGAACCCTCCATTCAGGAGGAAAGTTATTACAAGTCATGAACCATGATCACACCGCATATGATTGGTTCAGTGCTTATAGAGTACTTCCGTCGTGAGGTTAGCTCCTCCGTGGATAACATAGCTATGAAATAGACTCTTTCATACCTATCACCGCTAAAATGCTGTAAGACATAGTGACGTGTAGTAAAACTACTACAGGTCCCCTTAACACATGTCTTGAGGTCGACATCAATTCTTACTGACCTCCAGGCATTGACTTGGAAATTATCTGATGACGTCAGACTCACTCTGGACAAGTTGCTGCCTGCCAGGATACTTGGTTTCTTTCCCTTGGCATGTGCGCTTATGTAAGCATAAACACACACGTACAATGGAACATTTAGAACACCAGTTTCTCCACAGAGGTCCATAGGTCATTCCTGTAGACTGCCCGAAGCTGGTGCCTTACAGCTGTAGACTTATCATGTAGTTATCAACTTAGGATACTGCCCTAAGCAACACACCGCGAATTAGGAACGCACTAGATATGATATTAGACAATGCCGTGATCGGGTAATTTTGCCAAGACCTTGGATGTATATAGAATACAGTTCAATTAGATGATTAAGGAGTGATAAATATATTTTGTATATCTTTTGTTTATGCTTTTATTCCTTTTCGTTTAATTTCCTTTGTCACTTAGGAAGTGATAGGGCCATAAACAAGTTCCCCATACAACCATCACTTAGTGCCTCAACGCCGCTCATTTGGGAAGAAATGTAATGATGTATTTGTGAGCGTGTGTGCATTGTTAACATCTACCTACGTTTCTGCTTAGATCCACCAGCCTGGACGACCAGACGACGTGTCCGTAACGGCGATCCCAATCCGGACATCCGCTGCCCATCCTGGTGGAGGACTGCTCCGTTGGCAGAAGGCCTACCAGGGTAAACCACCAAAGGGGGACCGCAACGGCGATCACCAACCAGGACATCCCCTGGCCATTCTTGTGGTGGTTTGCATCTGTCAGAAGCCTTCGGGGGGCGGTGTATTGTGATGTTAGCCTTCTAAATGAGAGAATTGTTTTTCATGTGAAATCTTAACCAAGTCAGTGGCCATGCCCACGTGAGCACAGACATTACGACAAAAGGAGGGAACGACCCTTTTTCCCCGAGTGCTTAAATAGCACTCTTGACAGAATTTACATTTAGTCAAGAAAATGCAGGGACAGGAGTCCCCATGCTGAAATTGCTACTACTCTATAGACCAGAGAGCATGGAGCTGTAGCTACATGTTGAAATGGTTGGCAATTTAAATGCAGACCAGAGGACTTGAGGACGCAATCCACAGATCACGAATGGTTAAGAAATCTACAAAACTAAAGACTCCACATTTACAGTCTGCAGCTGTATATGTAAAATAGTCCAGGAAACTCGACTGAAGAGGAGAGGAGATAATTTCCCTTTCAAATGACCATTGGTACGCCTGACGCATTCATTATAACAGAGGACAAGCTACAACCACGAAACATATTGTGCATTCTGGGGAACACAACCAGACTTTCTGTCGACTGGCTCTCCAGCAGACAGACCGACGATTTCAACAGAGAGACAAGAAAGGCATATGATCGTAAATATGTAAATTGCTCTTATTTTCGAATGAGCGGCTGTTCATGTGCAAAATATTAACATGTCCATGAGCATAGTTATCAGCTGTGTGTACGATAGTGAAGTCCTTTGTCTTTTCTCCCGCTCTTTCTTACATGCCCTCCCTTTTCATTTGACCTACTCTGTGTGAGAGGCAGAGTAGGTCAATTTGTTTTTCAAAAGGACTATGATCCAAGAAACCTCCAGGCTGTGTAAGGACTATTTGATGAAGGAAGAAAGAGAGTGATGGAGTGCTGCATCAGATCACCTGACCTCAATCCAATTGAGATGGTTTGGGATGAGTTGGACTGCAGAGTGAAGAAAAAGCAGCCAACAAGTGCTCAGCATATGTGGGAACTACTTCAAGACTGTTCCAGATGAAGCTGGTTGAGAGAATGCCAGGAGTGTGCAAAGCTGTCACCATGGCAAAGGGTGGCTACTTTGAAGAATCTCAAATATAAAATATAATTTGAATTGTTGAACACTTTTTTGCTTACTACATGATTCCATATGTGTTATTTCATAGTTTTAATTTCTTCACTATTATTCTAGAATGTAGAAAATAGTAAAAATAAAGAAAAACCCTGGAATGAGTAGGTGTGTTCAAACCTTTGACCTGTACTGTATATTTACCTTTATTTCAACAAGGAAGTCATTTTCAGACTAAAGTATCTTTTACAAATGATTCCTGCACAATACAAAACAATCACATACAACAGGCAAGTATATAGACAATATACAGATTAAATACACAGTAAGATACAAAACACAGTCAATTAAAGCAAACAAATTCTTCATTATAAAAATCTGTCGGCTGTCTGAATTGCCCTATGGACTTCAAGGCATCCAACTGAAACGTCTTTTGGAGAATATTCCAAACATAGGGTGCAAGGAAATTAAAGGCGGATTTACCTAACTCTATAGACACCAAAGGAGTCTCCAAAGTTAACCAACCATGTGAAGGGGTTTGATAACTTGTAATAAGAAATCTTAACTGTGATGTTAGGTTAAGTTGGAAGCATATGGCGCAGGGCTTGGTACGCATAAAAAGTATAATGAGGTGATCTACCTTACTTTAAAGAGGTAAAGAATGCAGTGATGAGTAATAAAACTGTCTCCTGTGATAAAACGATGGGAGCTATGATAAACAGTATCCAGTGGCAGATGCATACTTAGTATCACCATAATCAAGAACAGGTTGAAAGGTTGACTGCACAGTCTGTTCTCTGCTGACTAGAGAGAGGCAAGATCTTTTTCTATTAAAAAAAGCCCACTTTAAATATTAGCTTCTTAAACGTTAAATCGTTGTCAATCCAAATACCAAGGTATTTGTAGGCGGGACTTGTTCGATTATAGAACCATCCGATGAGTGGAGATGTAATCCTGAGACAATCTTACGAGAAATTGAAAACAGCCTGTATTTAGTTTTGCCCGTACTAAGCACAAGTTTTAAAATCAGTAAGGGCTTCCTGTACAGCTACAAAATCGGACTGTAGCCTTGTCGGCCATAATAATACTCCCCAGAAGAAGTAGTCCTCCATAGGAATTAATGGAATTCCATAGTATTACAATTAAATGTTTCAAGGACAAAATTACATGTATTTAAGTATGTTTTGTTGTTGTTAGGACAGAAACATTAGTATTCTAAAAAATATATACTTTAAGGGAAATGTTTTTATTTATTTTTTATTTTCATGTTTAGTTCATGTAATATAACTTATAAATATGCATATAATTTTTTTTAAAGTCAGTTGACGAACCAGTGAGTCAATCTAAGGTACATAATAAAAAAATCCCCATCACAATTCGTCAGTTTAAGCTAGAGATATCTGGTTTTGCATGCGTCTCAATATACCACATCCACCGATGTCGCGCTTCCGCATCTGTGGTGAAAACTGGCAGAGCTAGAGCGGTGTTTGTCAGACCATGAGACATCCCTTAAATCGGTCTTCTCATGATTACATCTGTAACGTCAGAATGGTTTGACCTACAAACTATTATGACCACTCTATGGAAAGGGGAGACTCTCACAAACACAATGGTCTCCCTTTCTTACCTTATTATTTATTTTTTGTCTGTCTTTTTTTGCCATTTATGAATGTGTTATTCAATACATTTCTCTGGGCTATTGTAATAAAGGCACAATTCTATGTTTTATCAACATCTAGTGTATATATAAATCATTGTTCAAAGGTTGGGTCGGTGGGGGGGGCTGGGGGCTACTGTGTCCAGTCAGATACATTTTGAACCAATCTCTTTAATTGGTGTCATTTATCAGCTATACACATTCCTTGGTATTTTAATGAGAACATAGTTCACCCATAAGAGCACTGTAAGTGACAAAACCTCTCCTTTCGCCACAATCTGCATTCAAGTTCCTCAGCCAACTAGCGAAGTACCCTTCTTAGCCAACTGTAACAAATAAGGTAACAGTAATTTTTGTATGTGATCAAAATAAACCTTGTTCCTCATTTAAAGGGAAATGCTTACTCATAATAGGATTAAAATGACATGATGCACACAAGATGATGTCATCAGAAACATTTACCTTCCTCTGTCTTGTTTAGTACAAAACATAGGAACTAACCAGTTTCACATGCGTTGATGTTGGGGTAGTGCTGGAGATGACTAATATGAAGTTGAACAACTGTGAAATTCCCCTTTAATATGAATGCTTCAGTTTTAAAGTGAGATGGCGTCTTAATACTGACTTAATACTGTATTCTCCTAGTGACGGTAACTGTTTAGGTTGCTGTTGCTAGTCTTCACTCATCTTGGGATTTTCCTCTGCTCTCATTTGCCTCTAAATAACTTTCCCATATCTTAAATAGCCTTTGATCTATAACTTATTGGTTGTTCTTCACACATGAAATTAAGCATCAGGACATGTTGTTTAGTGAGTAAACCTCAAACAGTCGACACTTGCAATGGATGTGATCCCTTTGTTTATTGAATGGACGGGATTCAAAAGGGATTCTTCATGGGAAAAGAGACCTCTGGGGGCTTTGTGGAAATAGTCTGATTCTGAGGGGATTTCCAGAGAGATGTTACATCTAAAATAGGCTCCACCGAGGACCAATAACGGGAAAATATGTATCATTGTTGTTCATATTATTTTTAAGGATCATATTCTTTGCCATCATATTGACTCAAAGGAAATGTCAAATGTTTCCATATCGTCGGAAACTGTGAAGACATTCCTAGTTGTTTCCCTGCTGGACCTCCAAACTCGCCATGCACTGATGTTCCTATTGCCCTTAAATAAGGCATTATGTGAAATATTGGCATATTCTTGGAAAACAAGTATACGTTTCCTTTTCTAAGTTAAAAACAAACACATTCCCTTTGATGATTGGTTGGTTTTTCGCTGCATGCTCATCTTGTTAACCACATGTTCAGGTATCCTTCACTGTGTTGTGTTTGTGTGTTTGTATGTGTGTGTGCGTTTGTGCGAGTGTGTGTGTGTACAAATTCAGTCAGTTTCCTGGTTGTGATTGTTCACTGGCATGTCAGCATAGTTCAAGTCTCAACACGTCCGTGTCCAATCTTTTTACAGCCTTGCGGCCTGATTATAGTGCTATGTCTAGTGAGAGAAACTTCAATGAGTAAGCCACTGACTTGTACAGTATTGAGGGTTATGGTTTAGTTACTCAGTTACGATTGAGTGACTGAGTGTCCATCACAGACACTTCCAGACCAATGTGCTTCAGGGGCTGTCAGCTTCCCAACCCATGTGTCATATCTTCACGCTGAAGCGCTGCACTTAGCAGAGGTCCATAGATCACAACAGATGTCACTAATGGTGCCTTGCTACTGTTTTAGCTGAGAAATATGTCTGGGTGTCTCCTCTCCTTTCATTCTTTCATCACCCCAGATGCTCTGATGCACAGCATCTTGTGCTGGATAATGTGTAGTAATCTTCTCCCATGAATAAGCAATTATGAATATATTGTTGAATGAATCAGAAAGAAGAAGAAAACTCCTGTTCTGTTTGGTCTATATTATCAATGAGAGTTATAAATCGTACGTTTTGAGCCTGTCAGAATTAATTAAACTGTAATAAAAATATCTCCCAATGTCTTAACAGTTTATCTAATCTTTTCTCCTCAGAGTGATGCATTCTGGTCCGTCAGTGGAGCACTATTCCAGATAGTAGCTGTCAGGTTCTGAACACAAAATCAGATATTACTGATTCCAAATGTTTAGCCCTGCGCTGCACAACAGTTAACTCTCAATCCGTTGTGTTGCCAATCACACCCAAACCACTCATCTCTCTCTGCTGAGCAATGGGATGGGATAGTAATGTTTCCCTTGTGTCCCAGGGGTGTAGGTTGGATTACTGTGTTTCGAGAGGAGGGGTGATTCTCATAGGGGATTGGTTTCCTAGAGGGAGTTGCATTTTTCCTGTTTTTGATGACTGTTTCACTGCCAAGCCATGGAAACGTGAGGCTGGCAGTGAGTTAGCAGCAATGCTTTGGGGTTGCTGTGATGTTGCTGTGAGGGTGACTTCACTGTTCAGTTCAGCTCTAAGTCCTTTGAGTTCGTCCTCTGAGCTAACTCGGATATGGGTGACGCACACATTCTCACACACACACACACACACATCAGGCCTTAACACAACATAATGATGGAGTGATTCAATGCACCGTCAGCCAAAAGCTTAGTTTTTTGCCTGGAAATGATGACAGGAAACTGTTTTGGTGAACATGGTCACAGTGACAGATAAATCCATCATAGGAGACAAACCAAGTGCACTTCCCACAAACACACTAGAGTCTGCCCATGAGAGTCTATAACATGCATTGAAAGATGTACTTCGAATGCAAAGAGTGTGTAGGGGTGTGACCTGGTTATACTGTATGTCGGCCTACTGTATGGGTACCACTGTTGCCATGTTGACGAAACCTAAAGGCAGCAACGTTTATACCACTGGATATCGTTCAAAATGATATGTTGATTGATGAGAATAGAACACGAAATGAAAACTAAAGAGTGGGCTTACACCTGTCATGACGCATGGATGTGAGTAGAACACAGATGAAAAGGTATTAATGGTTTGACATGGTGCTCAACAAACTCATATTGTGCAATAGAGACAAGGAAGGGCAAATACAGTGTAGCCGCTAGATTATTTTATGACTGCTTTGACTGACTGGAAGTGTTTTCAGTCATTGTTCTGATTGTCTCCAGATTCCATCAGAGGTTGACTTAGGTGGCCCATTGATAGCTAATGATTTGAGTGAGCTTTATTGGCCCAGTGTTACTTGAAACAGTCTTTACCTCTGACTGTGATGTCATGAAAGAGCTGAGGGAGTCGTAAACAGATTGATCGCTTATCATGAAGTCTGAACTGATCCCAGATCAGTTTCATGATTGCCGATGCTTAAATGGCTAATTTCAGCAAGGTGAGCTGATTATTAGAAAAAAATAAAAATAATCCCACACCAAAAATATACAATAAAGTAGTTTGAGCTCAACTTTGAGAGAATGTTAAAATGGAATAAAAATACAGAGAAGTGACGTGTCAAAACATACACAGAAAAACATGAACAAAGTTAAATTATAAGCATTTCATACAAGCCTATGAAAAAAAATACTTAACAGTGAAAACAGATCTTTCTAGCACGTCAGTCGTTGTGCTTGAGACGTCTCACTTCAAACACATCATCACTAAACCTATACTCTTACATGGCTTCGTCGCATATTGCCATGTCATGTTGTTGTCACACCCTGGCCGAGAGTTCAGTACCATAGATCCTACTAGACCACCCTAGGTTTAGACCAAGAGGATAGGGAGCTCTGAATATCATCAAATATAATTTGATTTGTCACATGCGCCAAATACAACAATACAAAAACCTTACAGTGAAATGCTTACTTACAAGCCCTTGTAAGTAATAACAACTAATTAAAGAGCAGCAGTAAAATATCAGTAGTGAGGCTATATACAGGTCGTCCCGGTATAGAGTCAATGTGCGGGGACACAGGTTAGTCGAGGTAATTGAGGTAAAATGTACATGTAGGTAGAGTTAAAGTGACTCTGCATAGATAATAAACAGAGAGTAGCAGCAGCAGAGGGTGAGGGGACCTCTGTGCCAATCAGGAGGCTGTATATAACGAGGCTATATACAGGGGGTACTGGTACCGAGTCAATGTGTGGGGGTACAGGTTAGTCGAGGTAATTTGTACATATACAGTTCAAGTCGGAAGTTTACATCCCCTTTAGCCAAATACATTTCAACTCAGTTTTTCACAATTCCTGACATTTAATCCTAGTAAGAATTCCCTGTCTTAGGTCAGTTAGGATCACCACTTTATTTTAAGAATGTGAAATGTCAGAATAATAGTATAGAGAATTATTTATTTCAGCTTTAATTTCTTTCATCACATTCCCAGTGGGTCAGAAGTGTACATACACTCAATTAGTATTTGGTAGGATTGCCATTACATTGTTTAACTTGGGTCAAACGTTTCGGGTAGCCTTCCACAAGCTTCCCACACTAAGTTGGGTGAATTTTGGCCCATTCCTCCTGACAGAGCTGGTGTAACTGAGTCAGGTTTGTAGGCCTCCTTGCTCGCACACGCTTTTTCAGTTCTGCCCACACATTTTCTATAGGGTTGAGGTAAGGGCTTTGTGATGGCCACTCCAATACCTTAACTTTGTTGTCCTTAAGCCATTTTGCCACAACTTTGGAAGTATGCTTGGGGTCATTGTCTATTTGGAAGACACATTTGCGACCAAGCTTTAACTTCCTGACTGATGTCTTGAGACGTTGCTTCAATATATCCACATAATTTTCCTCCCTCATGATGCCATCTATTTTGTGAAGTGCAACAGTCCCTCCTGCAGCAAAGCATCCCCACAACATGATGCTGCCACCCCTGTGCTTCATGGTTGGGATGGTGTTCTTCTGCTTGCAAGCCTCCTTTTTCTCCAAACATAACGATGGTCATTATGGCCAAACAGTTCTGTTTTTGTTTCATCAGACCAAAGGACATTTCTCCAAAAAGTATGATCTTTGTCCACCTGTCCAGTTGCAAACCGTAGTTTGGCTTTTTTATGGAGGTTTTGGAGCAGTGTCTTCTTCCTTACTGAGCGGCCTTTCAGGTTATGTTGATATAGGACTAGTTTTACTGTGGATATAGATATTTTTGTACCTGTTTCCTCCAGCATCTTCACAAGGTCCTTTTCTGTTGTTCTGGGATTGATTTGCACTTTTCGCACCAAAGTAGGTTCATCTCTAGGAGACAGAATGCGTCTCCTTCCTGAGCGGTATGACGGCTGCGTGTTCCCATGGTGTTTATACTTGCTTATCATTGTTTGTACAGATGCACGTGGTACCTTCCGGCATTTGGGAAATGCTCCCAAGGATGAACCAGACTTGTGGAGGTCTATAATTTTTTCCTGAGGTCTTGGCTGATTTCTTTTGATTTTCCCATGATGTCAAGCAAAGAGGCACTGAATTTGAATGTAGGCCTTGAAATACATCCACAGGTACACCTCCAATTGACAACAATTATGTTAATTAGCCTATCAGAAGCTTCTAAAGCCATGACATAATTTTTGGGAATTTTCCAAGCTATTTAAAGGCACAGTCAACTTAGTGAATGTAAACTTCTGACCCACTGGAATTGTGATACAGTGAATTATAAGTGAAATAATCTGTCTGTAAACAATTGTTGGAAAAATTACTTGTGTCATGCACAAAGTAGATAACCAGCTTGCGGAGTGGTTGAAAAAAGAGTTTAATGACTCCAACCTAAGTGTATGTAAACTTCTGACTTCAACTGTAGGTAGGGGTAAAGTGACTATGCACTAGGTAGAGGGGGGGGGGGGGGTCAATGCAAATAGTCTGGGTAGCCATTTGATTAGCTGTTCAGGAGTCTTATGGCTTGGGGGTTTGAAGCTGTTAAGAAGCGTTTTGGACCTAGACTTGGCGCTCTGGATCACTTGCCGTGTGGTAGCAGAGAGAACAGTCTACGTCTAGGGTGGCTGGAGTCCTTGACAATTTTTAGGGCCTTGCTCTGACACCACCTGGTATAGAGGTACTGGATGGCAGGAAGCTTTGCCCCAGTGATGTACTGGGCCGTACGCACTACTGGCCCTTGCAGTCAGAGTCCGAGCAGTTGCCATACCAGGCAGTGATGCAACCAGTCAGGATGCTCTTGATGGTGTAGCTGTATAACTTTTTGAGGATCTGAGGACCCATGCCAAATCTTTTCAGTCTCCTGATGGGGAATAGGCTTTGTCGTGCCCTCTTCACGACTGTCTTGGTGTGTTTGGACCATGATAGTTTGTTGGTGATGTGGACATCAAGGTTACTTGAAGCTAACAACCTGATCCACGACAGCCCTGTCGGTGAGAATGGGGGTGTGCTCGTCCTCCTTTTCCTTGAGTCCACAATCATCTCCTTTGTCTTGATCACATTGAGGGATCTTGATCACATTGTTATCCTGGCACCACACGACCAGGTCTCTAACCTCCTCCCTATAGGCTGTCTCATCGTTGTTGGTGATCAAGCCTACCACTGTTGTATCATCGGCAAACTTAATGAAGGTGTTGGAGTCGTGCCTGGCCATGCAGTCATGAGTGAACAGGGAGTGCAGGAGGGGCCTGAGCACACACCCCTGAGGGGCCTCCGTGTTGAGGATCAGCGTGGCGGATGTGTTGTTACCTACCCTTACCATATGGGGGTGGCCTGACAGGAAGTCCAGGATCCAGTTGCGGAGGGAGGTGTTTAGTCCCAGGGTCCTTAGCTTAGTGATGAGCTTTGAGAGCACGATGGTGTTGAAAGCTGATCCGTAGGCAATGAACAGCATTCTCACATAGGTGTTTCTTTTGTCCAGGTGGGAAAGGGCAGTGTGGAGTGCAATAGAGATTGCATCATCTGTGGATCTGTTGGGGCAGTTTGCAAATTGGAGTAGGTCTAGGATTTCTGGGATAATGGTGTTGATGTGAGCCATTACCAGCCTTTCAAAGCACTTCATGGCTACAAACATGAGTGCTACGATCGGTAGTCCATTTAGTCAGGTTACCTTAGTGTTCTTGTGCACAGGGACTATGCTGGTCTGCTTAAAACATGTTGGTATTACAGACTCGGACAGGGAGAGGTTGAAAATGTCAGTGAAGACACTTGCCAGCTGGTCAGTGCATGCTCGGAGTACACGTCCTGGTAAACCGTCTGGCCCTGCGACCTTGTGAATGTGGACCTGTTTAACCTCTAATTCCTCCCAAACCCGGATCCGGGAGCACCCCCATCAGTAAAAAAGCTGACTAGCATAGCCTAGCCTAAAGCCACAGGGATATCATATAATAAAATGTTCATGAAATCACAAGTCCAAGACACCAAATGAAAGATACACATCTTGTGAATCCAGCCATCATTTCTGATTTTTAAAATGTTTTACAGGGAAGACACAATATGTAAATCTATTAGCTAACCACGTTAGCAAAAGACACAACTTTTTTTGTCCACCATTTTTTTCCTGCATAGGTAGCTATCACAAATTCGACCAAATAAAGATATAAATAGCCACTAACCAAGAAACAACTTCATCAGATGACAGTCTGATAACATATTTATTGTATAGCATATGTTTTGTTAGAAAAATGTGCATATTTCAGGTATAAATCAGAGTTTACCATTGCAGCCACCATTACAACTCTCACCAAAGCGACTAGAATAACTACAGAGACCATCGTGTATTACCTAATTACTCATCATAAAACATTTCTTAAAAATACACAGCGTACAGCAGATGAAAGACACAGATCGTGTGAATCCAGCCAATATTTCAGATTTTCTAAGTGTTTTACAGCGAAAACACAATATAGCGTTATATTAGCTTACCACAATAGCAAACATCACCCCAGCATTGATTCAAGGCAAAAAGAGCGATAACGTATAAACCACCAAAATATATTAATTTTTTCACTAACCTTCTCAGAATTCTTCAGATGACAGTCCTGTAACATCATATTACACAATGCATATAGAGTTTGTTCGAAAATGTGCATATTTAGCGGCACAAATCATGCTTATACAATGAAAATAGTGTCCAAATACTCAAGCAATCTGTCCGGCGCCATCTTGGAAAGGCACCTATTCTTATCGAAAACTATTCATAACTTGACTAAAAAAATACAGGTTGGACAGCAATTGAAAGACAAATTAGTTCTTAATGCAATCGCTGAATTACATTTTTAAAATTAACGTTACTGCGCAATACAGGGTGCGATAAAGCAAGGCTACACTGCAAGTAATGGCGTCTTATGCATTTGACATTTTTCAACAGAACAATGAATTATCAGCATAAAGACTGCTTACTATTAGCTGAGCTTCCATCAGAATCTTGGGCAAGGTGTCCTTTCTCCAGAACAATCGTCTTTGGGTTGAAAGATGTCCTCTTGTCCGGTCGAAATAACCGCTAATGTTAGCCGCCAACTGGAGAGGTGTCCAACTCGTGAAAGCGCATGGCAAAGAAATCCCAGAAAATCGCAATAAACTGATATAAACTGCTAAGTCGGTTTAACCTTTCTAGGATGAGTGTGCCGCTAGCGGCACTCCCCCCCCCCCCCCACTGAAAAACCAGTGCCGCGAAATTCAAAAAAAATATTTTTTTAAAATATTTAACTTTCACACATTAAAGTCCAATACAGCTAATGAAAGACACAGATCTTGTGAATCCAGTCAACATGTCCGATTTTTAAAATGTTTTACAGGGAAGACACAATATGTAAAGATGTACATCTATTACCTAAAAACACATTAGCATAATCCACCATCTTTTATTTGTCCACCAACACCAGTAGCCATCACCAATTCGGCTAAACTAAGATATTTATAGCCCCTAACCAACAAAAAAACTCATTAGATGACAGTCTGATAACATATTTATGGTATGGGATAGGTTTTGTTAGAAAAAAGTGCATATTTCAGGTAGATGGCATAGGTTACAATTGCACCCACCGTCACAAATGGAATAGAAAAACTACTTAGAGCAACGTGTTTACCTACTTACTAATCATCAAACATTTCGTAAAAATACACAGCATACACGAATCGAAAGACACAGATCCTGTGAATACAGACAATATTTCAGATTTTCTAAGTGTCTTACAGCGAAAACACAATAAATCGTTATATTAGCATAGCACATACCACATAGCAGCCCAGCATTGATTCTAGCCAAAGTGAGCGATAAAAGTCAACATCGCCAAAAGATATTAATTTTTTCACTAACCTTCTCAGAATTCTTCCGATGACACTCCTGTAACATCACATTACAACATGCATATACAGTTTGATCGCAAATGTTTATATTTAGCCACCAAAATCATGGTTATACAATGTGAAATTTAGCTCAGCTGGTCAGAAAATTTCCTTGCGCCACTTAGACAGTGATCTACTCTTATACATAAATACTCATAAACGTGACTAAAAAATATAGGGTGGACAGGGATTGATAGACAATTTAATTCTTAATACAATTGCGTTATTACATTTTTTAATTTATCCTTACTTTTCAATACAGTTTGCGCCAAGCGAAGCTACGTCAAAAAACATGGCGTCCTAAGCCACTAAAATGTTTCGACAGAAACACGATTTATCATAATAAAAATGTCCTACTTTGAGCTGTTCTTCCATCAGTATCTTGGGCAAAGGATCCTTTCTTGGGAGAAATCGTCTTTTGGTGGAAAGCTGTCCTCTTGCCATGTGGAAATGCCAACGGCGTTCGGGATGAACTGAAAAGCGTGCCCAACTATTCACATCGTTGCAAAAATAAATGTCCCAAAATCGCACTAAACGGATATAAATTGCTATAAAACGCTTTAAATTAACTACCTTATGATGTTTTTAACTCCCATAACGAGTAGAAACATGACCCGAGTAATATTACCCCCTTCACTAATGCTTGGAAAAGGTGCGGGCCGGTGTCCTCTAGGCGCATGACGCAGCTCCAAAAGAATGACTAGCTTCAGGGTTTTTTCATTTGTAGGGCCTGTGAACGCGCAATCGACCCCATTGGAATCGTCATCACGTAAAGGCATCCAGGGGAAGACGTAAGAAGTGTCCGTATAGTCATAGCAAAATCAGTGCCTTTTTAACTGACTTCAGAACAGTGGCCAACATTTCTGAAATCTGAATCCATGTCAGGGAAATTGCTGTAGAATGGGCTCTGTTCCACTTAGAGACAAAATTTCAACTCCTATAGAAACTATAGACTGTTTTCTATCCAATAATAATAATAATATGCATATTGTACGATCAAGGATTTTGTGGGAAGCCGTTTAAAAAAAGTACCCAATTAGCATAAATAGCCTAAACAGCGCCCTCATCCCCAACAGGTTAAATTAACTACCTTATGATGTCTTTAACACCTATAACGAATAAAAACATGACCGGAGATATAGAACTACTAAAACGAAAGCGTTTGCAGGAAGCCATTGTGATGTCTTCATGCGTCAGGCGCACCGTTGAAAAGGACGGTCCTTCCGTTCCACGGTCTTATATAAGGTCCCAGATTGCGCAATCCACTCCATTCAAATTCTCCCCGCTTACTGACATCTAGAGGAAGACGTATGCAGTGCATGTAGCCCGATGGCTTACATGGGGACTTATAAACTGACCTCAGAACAGGGACCTCGATTTCTGAAATCTCACTCCCTGACAGGAAAAGTGCTGCAGAATGAGTTCTGTTTCACTCAGAGAAATAATTCAAACGGTTTTAGAAACTAGAGAGTGTTTTCTATCCAATAGTAATAATAATATGCATATTGTACGAGCAAGAATTGAGTACGAGGCAGTTTAATTTGAGAACAATATTTTACAAAGTTGAAATGGCGCCCCCATAGGCTCAAGAAGTTAAAGGTCTTACTCACATCGGCTACAGAGAGGGCGATCACACAATCATCAGAAACAGCTGATGCTCTCATGCATGCTTCAGTGTTGCTTGCTTGGAAGCGAGCATTGAAGTAATTTAGCTTGTCTTGGTGGCTCGTGTCACTAGGCAGCTCGAGGTTGTGCTTCCCTTTGTAGGATGTAATAGTTTGCAAGCCCTGCCACATCCGACGAGCGTTGGAGCCAGTGTAGTATGATTCAATCTTAGTCCTGTATGGACACTTTGCCGATTTGATGGTTCGTCAGAGGTCATAGCGGGATTTCTTAACTTCCGGGTTAAAGTCCCGCTCCTTGTAAGCGGCAGCTCTACCCTTTTAGCTCACTATTGATGTTGCCTGTAATCCATGGCTTCTGGTTGGGGTATGTACGTACGGTCACTGTGAGGACAACGTCATCGATGCACTTATTGATGAAGCCAGTGACTGATGTAGTGTACTCCTCAATGCCATCGGAATAATCCCAGAACATATTCCAGTCTGTGCTAGCAGAACAGTCCTGTAGCTTAGCATCTGCGTCATCTGACCACTTCTTTATTGACCAATCACTGGTATTTCCTGCTTTAGTTTTTGCTTGTAAGCAGGAATCTGGAGGATATCATTTTGGTCAGATTTGCCAAATGGAGGACGAGGGAGAGCTTTGTACGTGTCTCTGTGTGTAGAGAAAAGGTGGTCCAGAGTTTTTCCCCTCTGGTTGCACATTTAACATGCTTGTAGAAATTAGGTAAAACGGATTTAAGTTTGCCTGCATTAATGTCCCTGGCCACTAGGAGCGCCGCATCTGGATGAGTGTTTTCCTGTTTGCTTATGGCCGTATACAGCTTATTGAGTGCGGTCTTAGTGCCAGCATCGGTTTGTGGTGGTAAATAGACAGCTACGAGGAATATATATGGAAACTCTCTTGGGAAATAGTGTGGTCTATAGCTTATCATGAGATACTCAGGCGAGCGAAACCTCCAGACTTCCTTACTCTTAGATTTCTTGCACCAGCTGTTTTTTTACAAATATACACAGACTGCCACCCCTTATCTTATCGGAGGCGGCTGTTCCATCTTGCCGATGCAGGGTATAACCCGCCAGCTGAATTTGATTCATGTCGTTGTTCAGATATTACAGTTTTTAATGTCCCGTTGGTAGGATATACGTGATCGTAGCTCGTCTATTTTGTTATCCAATGATTGTACATTGGCGAATAGGACTGATGGTAAAAGCAGATTACCCACTCGCAGTCGGATCCTTACAAGGCACCCCGACCTACGTCCCCGATATCTCCGTGTCTTTCTCCTGCAAATGATGTGGATGAGTGTATTGTCGGGTGTCTGAAGTAAATCCTTCGCGTCCGACTCATTAAAGAAAAAATATTTTTCCGGTACGAGGTGAGTAATCGCTGTCCTGATATATAGAAGCTCTTTTTGGTCCTAAGAGACGGTGGCAGAAATATTATCTAGAAAGTAAGTTACAAATACAGCGAAAAAACCCACACAATAGCATAATTTGTTAGGAGACCGTAAATGGCAGCCATCTCCTCCGGCGCCATTGGGAGTGTTGTCATCTATACATCTATACCATAAGCTACACAGGTTCTATTAGTCTGGGAATTAATAGAAGAACATATAAATTTCAGTTTCCATAAATTAACCAGTTAGCATTAGCTTTGCATACAAATGGAGGGAGGAGTTACATAAAACAATTACACCTTTCTAAAAACTAGGGTACCAGCAGTGGTGGTGTCACGGCTGTTGAAAGGAGCGGACCAAGGTGCAGCGTGATGAGCGTACATTTTTTCTTTATTAAAACTTCTTATGGCTGCATCCCGCTACCGGGATCGATATGACAACAGCCAGTGAAAGTGCAGGGCGCCAAATTCAAACAACAGAAATCTCATAATTAAAATTCCTCAGACATACATGTGTCTTATATCATTTTAAATGTAATCTTGTTGTTAATCCCACCAGTGTCCGATAGGTCACCACCAAAACACAATAAGCACAGCCATTTATAGCAGTCAGAAAAAGCAGAAATAGAGATAAGATGAATCACTAACCTTTGATTATCTTCATCAGATGACACTCATAGGACTTCATGTTACACAATACATGCATGTTTTGTTTGATAAAGTTCATATTTATATTAAAAAATCTGAATTTACATTGGCGCGTTACATTCACTAGTTCCAAAAACATCAAGTGATTTTGCATAGCCACATCGTTTCAACAGAAATACTCATCATAAATGTAGATGATAATACAAGTTATATACATGGAATTATAGATATACCTCTCCTTAATGCAACCGCTGTGTCAGATTTCAGCAACCCATGCAATAATCTGAGACGGCGCTCAGAAATATAATAAAATTAGCCGCCATTTTGGAGTCAACAGAAACCAGAAAATACATGATAAATGTTTCCTTACCTTTGATGAACTTCATCAGAATGCAGTCCTAGGAATCCCAGGTCCACAATAAATGCTTGATTTGTTCGATAATGTCCGTTATTTATGTCCAATTAGCTACTTTGGAATTGTTTACCAAACGCGCTAACCAAAGTCACAAAGCGCGTCCACTATAACGTGACGAAATGTCCAAAAGTTCCGTTACAGTTAGTAGAAACATGTCAAACGATGTACTGAATCAATCTTTAGAATGTTGTTAACTTCTTGTCAATATGGGGGCGCTGTTTTCACTTTGTAAAAAATCGTGCCCAAATTAAACTGCCTCGTACTCTATTCTAGATCGTACAATATGCATATTATTATTACTATTGGATAGAAAACACTCTCAAGTTTCTAAAACCGTTTGAATTATATCTGTGAGTAAAACAGAACTCATTTTGCAGCAAACTTCCTGACAGGAAGTGAAAACTCTGAAATCGAGGCTCTGTTTCAGGGCCTTCCTATTCAATTGCTTGAAATCTATGGATATACATGCACTTCATACGCCTTCCACTAGCTGTCAACAGGCAGTGGGAGGTGGAATGGGGTGTCTAGCTTGATCTGAGGTCGAACAAGAGCTCTTGGAATGACGTGACCACAATTTCATTGTCTTCGAAGGCGCGGGAAGGACATCAGCATTGGCTTCTGAAAAGCGTTCGGTATAGACGGCTAATATCTCCGGCTTTGATTTTATTTGATACATGTGATAATATCATCGTAAAGTATGTTTTTTCAATATAGTTTTATCAGATTATTCAACGTTTATCGGGAGTTTTGGAGTTTTCCGTTCTCTGCGTTAGGTGAAGATGGACATCTTCGCGCTACTTGGCTAGCTAAGGTTGCTAATTCGACAGGAGAAGATGGCATTCTAAAACCAAACAACGATTTATTCTGGACAAAGGACTCCTTGTACAAGATTCTGATGGAAGCTCAGCAAAAGTAAGAACCATTTATGATGTTATTTCGTATTTCTGTGGAAAATGTTTAGTCCTATTTTCCTTCCTTTTTGCGGGCGCTGTCTCGCTATAACGTAAGCTGTTTGTTATGGTAAAGTTATTTTTAAAAATCTAACACGGCGATTGCATTAAGAACTAGTGTATCTTTCATTTGCTGTCCAACATGTATTTTTTAGTAAAGTTTATGATGAGTTCTTTGGTCAGATTAGGTGACTGTCCAAAATATCTCCGGATAATTTGGTGAATCGATGCTACATATTCACAACGTTTAACCACGGTTTGCAGCTCAAAATATGCACATTTTCGAACAAAACATAAGTGTATTGTGTAACATGATGTTATAAGACTGTCATCTGATGAAGTTGGTCAAGGTTAGTGATTAATTTTATATATTTTGCTGGTTTTTGCGAATGCTATCTATGCGGTGAATAAATGCGGTTGTGTGTTTGGCTATTGTGGTAAGCTAATATAATGCTATATTGTGTTTTCGCTGTAAAACACTTCAAAAATCTGAAATATTGGCTGGATTCACAAGATGTTTATCTTTCATTTGCTGTACACCATGTATTTTTCATAAATGTTTTATGATGAGTATTTAGGTATTTCACGTTGCTCTCTGTAATTATTCTTGCTGCTTCGGTGCTATTTGTGATTGTAGCTGCAATGTAAAACTATGATTTATATGCACATTTTCGAACAAAACATAGATTTATTGTATAACATGTTATAAGACTGTCATCTGATGAAGTTGTTTCTTGGTTAGTGACTAATTCTATCTCTATTTGGTCGGTTTTGTGATAGCTACCTATGCGGTAAAAAAATGGTGAAAATATGCGTGTGAGTCTTTTGGTATCGTGGTTAGCTAATAGAAATACATAGTGTTTTCGCTGTAAAACATTTTAAAAATCGGAAATGATGGCTGGATTCACAAGATGTGTATCTTTCATTTGCTGTATTGTACTTGTGATTTCATGATATTTATATGCTAGTATTTACTTGTGGCGCTATGCTAGTCAGCTTTTTACTGATGAGGATGCTCCCGGATCAGGGATGGTGATGAAGTAGAGGTTTTTGGTCCCGTGTGGCTCAGTTGGTAGAGCATGGCGCTTGTAACGCCAGGGTTGTGGGTTCAATTCCCACGGGGGGACCAAGGTTCAATTCCCACGGGGGGACCAGGATGAATATGTATGAACTTTCCAATTTGTAAGTCGCTCTGGATAAGAGCGTCTGCTAAATGACTTAAATGTAAAAAATGTAAATGTTGTTAACATACATCTAGAATAACGTTCCAACCGGAGAATTACATTGACTTCAGTTGACCGATGGAACGGAGCTCCCTCTCACGTGAACGCGCCTCTTCAATGCGTGATCACCTCGTGGCAGTGGTGACTAATTCCTGTCTCCTTCGGCCCCCCTGAACATTAGAGTCATCAGACAAAGTTCTATTGACTGTTGACATCTAGTGGAAGCCGTAGGAAGTGAAAACTCATCAATATCTCGCTGTAATTTCAATGAGAGCTTGGTTAAAAATCTTGCACCCCCAGAAAAAATCCAAACAGGAAGTGGAACTTCTCAGGTTTTTGCCTGCCATATGAGTTATGTTATACTCACAGACATAATTCAAACAGTTTTAGAAACTTCAGAGTGTTTTCTATCCAATACTAATAATAATATGCATATATTAGTAACTGGGACTGAGGAGCAGGCCGTTTACTTTGGGCACCTTTCATACAAGCTACTCAATACTACCCCTGCAGCCATAAGAAGTTTTAAGGGGGTGATTTTATTCACATTTTAAAAATTTTACTCTTGGGTCTTGACTTGTGTTACATTTGCACGGTGGAGCGCGCTCGCCATCTATTGGATTTTTGCAATCAGTTTTGAATGAAACGACGTCCAATTGAGAGGTATCGTGCATATGTTTCGTACGGAACCAATAAGATCCCATTCATTTTTGTCCATTTCAGGGTGGTGTTCCCTTACCTATTAGTATGCTGAAATTCTGTTGTCAATTTGTTTATTGTGAAATAGCATTGTATCTGGTCAAACACCATTTGAAGTTTACTAAGGGTTGGTAACAGGGTGATTGGTTGGCTATTTGAGCCAGCAAAGGCGGCTTTACTATTCTTGGGTAGCACAATGACTTTAGCTTCTCTCCAGGCCTAAGGGCACACTCTCCCCAGTAGTCTTAAATTGAAGATGTGGCAATATCGTCTGCTATTATCCTCAGTAATTTTCCATCCAGATTGTCAGACCCCGGTGGCTTGTCATTGTTGATAGATGAAAAAATTATTGTTAACTCTTCCACACTGACTTTACTTTATTCAAAAGTACAATTCTTATCTTTCATAATTTGGTCCGATATACTTGTTGGTGTAGTGGCGGCGTTTGTTGCTGGCATGTCATCCATAAGTTTGCTTATCTTGTCAATAAAAAAGTCATTAAAGTAGTTTGCAATATCAGTGGGCTTTGTGATAAATGAGCCATCTGATTCAATGAATGAAGAAGCCGAGTTGTTTTTTTCCCCCAAAATTTCATTTAAGGTGCCCCAAAGCTTTTTACTATTTTCTATATATAATTTATTTGTTTCATAGTGTAGTTTATTTTTCTTTTTATTTAGTTTCGTCACATGATTTCTTAATTTGCAGTATGTTTGCCAATCAGTTGGGCTACCAGACTTAATTGCCATACCTTTTGCCTCATCCCTCTCAACCATACAATTTTTCAATTCCTCATCAATCAAAGGGGATTTAACAGTTTTTACAGTCATTTTCTTAATGGGTGCGTGCTTATTAGTAACTGGAATAAGTCGTTTCATAAATGTGTTAACTGCAGTGTCTGATTGCTCCTCATTACACACCACAGACCAGCAAATATTCTTTACATCGTCAACATATGAATCATTACAAAACTTCTTGTATGACCTCTTATACACTATATTAGGCCCAGTCTTCTGAACTTTAGTTTTCCTAGATATGGCTATTATATTGTGATCACTACATCCTATGAATTTGGATACTGGTTTAAAGCAAATATCTGCAGCATTAGTAAAGATGTGATCAATACATGTTGATGATTTAATCCCTGTGATGTTTGTAACTACCCTGGTAGGTTGACTGACAACCTGATCCAGGTTGCAGGCACTGGTTACAGTTTGACGTTTTTTCTTGAGTGGGCAGCTTGATGATAGCCAGTCAATATTTAACTCACCCAGGAAATATACTTCTCTGTTGATATCACATACCTGATCAAGCATTTCACACATATTGTCCAGAAACTGACCATACTTGGTGGTCTATAGCAGCTTCCCACAAGAATGGGCTTTAGCTGAGGCAGATGAAGCTGTAGCCATATTACTTCAACAGTATTAAACATTAGATCATCTCTAAGCTTTACAGGAATGTGGTTCTGAATATAGACCGCAACACCGCCTCCGTTGGCATTTCTGTCTTTTCTGTAGATGTTATAACCATGTATTGCTACCACTGTATCAAAGGTATTATCAAAGTGAGTTTCAGAGATAGTCAGAATAGGAATGTCATCTGTTACAAGCAAGTTATTAACTTCATGGATCTTGTTTCTTAGGCTACAAATTTTAATATGGGCTATTTTTAGCACTTTTCTGGGTTGCTTGATTGTTTTTAATGCTTTACTGGGAAGCTTATCAGAGGTAGACTTACTCATGTTATTTACATTGGAGCTGATAGTGCAGGGTGAGCTGCATAAAGTGGTCATCCTACACCGCCTCAGTGCTAACAGTGTAGGCTCATGATTACTGTTTACAATTGCTGTAGGATAAAGAGGTGTATTCGGTGCAATTAGGGGTGCATAAATTAAATGACTTACATTGTGTTTGCCAATGCCCCTAAGATCATGTACATTTGATGCAGCATTATGACAACTCCAATGGTTTTACATGACAAAGGGGAGACATATTCTTAGAGTGGGATATGGTAACGACTTCAATGGATGGACTGGCATAGGGAAACGTGATACTCTACTGAGGTGGATTGAACATTAAGTACTTCAATAGGTATTCTGTGATACTAATGTGCCCAAATCTGACCTTTAAAGAGACATTTGACTCCATAATTTAACTTGAATTTGATGGTAAAATGGCACGACACTTTTCTGACATGTCAGTTTCCAGTGGGGAAACGCTCCCAATGAATGTCTTACTTTGTCTTTATATGTGCCTAACTGACACCACCATTAGTGAAGCAGAGACATTGTGTGTGTGTGTGTGTGTGTGTGTGTGTGTGTGTGTGTGTGTGTGTGTGTGTGTGTGTGTGTGTGTGTGTGTGTGTGTGTGTGTGTGTGTGTGCGTACATGTGGGTGTGTGTGCATGAGTGCGTGTGTATGTGGCACCTCTGCAAGGCCCTGCAGCTGTATGAACTCTGAGACACTGCAGACACCACAGCAGTTAAATTGTGAGACACTCTTAGCACTTTGAACTAACTGGATGAGAGGAGTGAGTCTGCTCTGACTGAGGTCATGCTGTTCCTGTCCAATTTGCTCTTCTGACAGGAATCAGACTGGGCACAGACATCAATTCAACATCTATTCCAAATTGGTTCAACGGAATTTAATTGAAAGTTCACAGAATTTTCACAGAATTCACACACACACACACACACACACACACACACACACACACACACACACACACACACACACACACACACACACACACACACACACACACACACACACACACACACACACACACACACACACAATGTCCTGTGAGAATGGCAGAAGATAATAAAATGTAAAAAGCTACAGCTGCAGTTTTACTACATGGAGGATAGGCCTGGTAAGAATGCTTGCCTCATTTATTTTAGTTAGTTTTTAGCTCATCAGACTCAAATTAAGCAGCCAGATAAAATTAAGCTCTTGGCCTCCCTCTGAGGTCTATGCTATGGAGACCAGGGCTACATCCCAAGTGGCACCCTATTCACTATTTACTGTATAGGGAGTAAGGTACCAATTCAGACACACCCATTATACTTCTCTGACTGTATTCTCACTCATGCCATACAGGTTATGGGTTGGGTACCTCTGAATGAGAAAGGTAATATGATCATGTTTTCTATTGATATAGAAATAATGTTAATCTAGAAGTCAATTCTCAAACATGTCTTTCCGAGAAAAAAAGAAGTATAAATTCAGAACATTTAAAGATTTATTTAGGCCACTTTGTGCAAGTTCCTGTAGAGTTACTTTATTTTTATTTTTATTTTTTTATTTTTTTTATATGTTGGATTTCCCCAAACATAACACGTTGTATTTAGGACATACAGTTCATTTCTTTATTTTATTATTTGCAGTTTTACTTTAGTGCCTCATTGGAAACAGGATGCATGTTTTGGCATATTTTTATTCTGTACAGGCTTTCTTCTTTGCACTCTGTCATTTAGGTTAGTATTGTGGATTAACTACTGTACAATGTTGTTGATCCATTTCTCCTATCACAGCCATTAAACTCTGTAACTATTTTAAAGTCACCATTAGCCTCATGATGAAATCTCTGAGCGGTTTCCTTCCCTCTCCGGCAACTGAGTTAGGAAGGATGTCTGTATCTTTGTAGTGACTGGGTGTATTGATACACCATCCAAAGTGTAATTAATAACTTCACAATGCTCAAAGGGTTATTCAAAGTCTGCTTTATTTTCCCAATCGACCAATAGGTGCCCTTCTTTGCGAGCCATTGGAAAACCTCCCTGGTCTTTGTGGTTGAATTTGTGTTTGAAATTCACTGCTCGACTGAGGGACCTTACAGATAATTGTATGTGTGGGGTACAGAGAGTACCCCACACACAGTGGTAGTTATTACAAAAAAATGTTAAACACTATTATTGCATACAGAGTGGGTCCATGCAACTTATGACTTTTTAAACACATGTTTACTCCTGAACTGATTTAGGCTTGCCATAGGGGTGGCAGGTAGCCTAGTGGTTAGAGTGTTGGACTAATAACTGTGAGGTTGCAAGATCAAATCCCTGAGCTGACAAGGTAAAAATCTGTCGTTCTGAACCAGGCAGTTAAACCACTGTTCCTAGGCTGTCATTGAAAATAAGAATTTGTTCATAACTGACTTGCCTAGTTAAATAAAGGTTAAAAAAACCAAAGGGGTTGAATACTTATTGACTGAAAACATTTCTAAAAACATAATTCCACTTTGACATTTATGGGGTATTGTGTGAACAAGTCAAGTGGTGTTAATACTGTCTGAAGGCACTGTATATGCAGTAATATTGTACATGAATAGAAAAGGTGTATTTGTATTTATTATGGATCCCCATTAGCTGTTGCCAAGGCAGCAGCTACTTTTCCTTACCAGCTACTTTTCCACATCAAACATAAGATAAAACATTACATCCTATAACATTATTACATCACTACATATCTACAGTACAAAATGTATAATACCATCCTACAACAATATTACGTGTGTGAAGAGTGCGTGTGCTAGCATTTGTGTACATATTTGTGTATCTGTACCGGTGTGTGTGTCTCTTCACAGTCCCCGCTGTTCCATAAGGTATATTTTTATATTTAAAAAATAATCCGATTCTTGCATCAGTTACCTGATGTGGAATGCGCTTCCCATAGTCTCTTATGGACTTTGGATTGTGAAGAGACCTCTGGTGGTATGTCTTGTGGGTTTAAACAGTCAGCTCGGTGCATTCAGCTTGTCAACACTTCTTACAAAAACAAGAAGTGATGAAGTCAATCTCTCCTCCATTTTGAGCCATGAGAGATTGACATGCATATCATTAATGTTAGCTCCACGTGTACATTTAAGGGCCAGAAGTGCTGCCTTGCTCTGAGCCAATTGCAATTTTCCTAAGTCCCTCTTTGTGGCACCTGACCACATGACTGAACAGTTGTCCAGGTGCGACAAAGCTAGTGCCTGTAGGACCTGCCTTGTTGACAGTGTTGTTAAAAAGACAGAGCAGCGCTTTATTGTGGACAGACTTCTCCCCATCGTAACTACTGTGGTATCAATATGTTTTGACCATGACAGTTTACAATCTAGGCTTACTCCAAGCAGTTTAGTCACCTCAACTTGCTAAATTTCCTCATTATTCAATACAATATTTAGTTGAGGTTTATGGTTTAGTGAATGATCTGTCCCAAATATAATGCTTTTAGTTTTTGAAATATTTAGGACTACCCATTCTAAAACTAACTGCAGCTCTTTGTTAAGTGTTGCAGTCATTTCAGTCACTGTAGTAGCTGACGTGTATGGTGTTCAGTCATCCGCATACATAGACACACTGGCTTTACTCAAATGTTGCTGTTGGTCATTCGTAGCCTACCAAACTTGCTAATTGCCTGTTACTCAGCACTCTATTGTCCCTCTAATCACTCTGACATCAATGCAAATGTAATCAAGAATCTAATCAAATACTTCATGAGAGCACAAGAGCTCATGTTGCGCAACATTTCTAAAGCCTAAGCAAATGTATAAGAAAACAGAGTGATGGCCTCTACTTAAAAGCGGAGGTTTCCATCAGCTTTCTATAGGCTAGGCCTACTATATTTATTTCTCAACTTTCCTAATATTAAGCACATTGCTTACATTTACAAAAAGAGTTTAGCCTACCTGGCTGGCATGAAAATAAAGTGTCCTTCATTCGCTATTTAAGTTTATAGATTAAGTATTTTTTTCCGCTGCCCCTGATTTGATACAGAGGCATGATAATGGTCCATTCTAAATCAAAACAAATTTCACACATATATTATTTAGTACATGTGAAGACAAGATTAAATCATGAATAGTCTAATGGGTGACAATACTAGCCTATCACTTGTGAATTCAATATTTTCACTTGTGAATGATGCCCTGCATAAGAAACAATGCGTTTTTTTGCGAGTTGTTCGAATCATCGTCGCACACCTAATGGAACATTTGCGCTTATAGTCTAATGACATGTGCGCATTGCTGCGCTTATAATGTGAAGAATAGTTTAATAGTTTATTAACATTTTAAGCTAAATGTTCTGATCGGTTGCGTCAGCCACAATGAGTAAAACAGTTTTTGTTGATGCTAGTGCTTGTATTCATTTGGGATTTATCACATCTGACAACTGTCCCAGACTGTTTGGAATATGTATTTCTCACACAGAATAGAATAGGTTGACTTTTGTGCTAATGGGGATAGTAGGTTAGTGCTTTTGCTATTCGTTAGGCCTACTCATCTTGTTGGCGGCCGAAAAGTAAATGTGGACAGTTCTTCCAAAATCTTCAACATGCACTTCGGAATTGAATAAGGACACGCATAGTTGCGTCTCCGATGTGTCTGTCTTCACTTGTAGCTTGTAAAAAAGACCTGATCAGGTGATGGAGAGCCATGTGATTGGGAGGTGCTTCGGAGCGCGCAGCACTCAGGGAGAAGAGTACAACTGCCACTGGCTACAAAAGGCATGGATTTTTTTTTTTTACGGCCACACATAAGGGATGCTGCCGTGAAATTCTATGTATTATCAAGTGCTTGTCAAATTGTGAATGAGTGACTGATGAAGTGTGTACAGCTTGCGCAAAAATGAGAGAGCTCATGCCTTTCAAGCAACTCTTTTCAAATCATCAGAGTCGCATCATGCAGCCTTACAATGTAATATAAATCTAAACATATAGCCCAACGTTTGCAGAACAGCTAAAGTTACATTATTTACTCTAAATTAAGCATATAGGAATACCTATTTCTTTGTTAAATGCTCAACAAACAATAGCCACATGTGCGCACACCCTCAAATTTGTTTGGAGAAGATATCCTTTCTATTTTATTCAGCTTTGTTCAATAGTATTCTTCATACTAGAAAATACAGCCACGGAATTCTAGCAAATCTTGTCTGCTAAATGAACTAGTGTAGCCCACAGCCATTTGGCAAAGCCAGATCAGGACCTATTCTGTTCTTCCGAAATAGACTACATTTTCTTCATATCATGCTTCTTTAGACCTGTCTGAAATAAATAATGGATGTATTTTGAAGGTGTAGGCTATATTACATGGATTTATTAGACGAAAATGTAGATGTTCCAAAGGTCTTCATCAGTGGCTTGCAGGCTGTGTAGAAGCCAGGAGATGCTGAATGTGTTTATGTTAATTAACGGTCAATTACCGTGAGACCGAAAGTTATTTGCTTGACAATCACCGGCTGACTAAAATTCGTGACCGCCACAGCCCTTGGAGAGCCTTCCATTAAAGAACACCCGATGTGTTCTGTTAGACAGGTAACTCTTTATCCGCAATATAGCAGGAGGTGTAAAACCATTACGCATATGTTTTTCCAGCAGCAGACTATGACTGATAATAGCAAAAGCCAAACTGAAGTCTAACAAAACAGCCGCCACAATGGTTTTATTATTAATTTCTCTTAGCCAATCATCAGTCATTTGTGTAAGTGCTGTGCTTGTTGAATGTCCTTCCCTATAAGCGTGCTGAAAATCTGTTGTCAATTTGTGTACAGCAGTAGTTATATAGGATGAGCCTTGACTAGAATACAGTATATACATATGAAGTGGGTAAAATAAATATGTAAACATTATTAAAGTGCCCAGTGTTCAATGACTATATACTCTATATACTGTAAATACTGTATACAGGGCAGTAGTCTCTAAGGTGCATGACAGAGTACCCAGTGGTAGCTTGCTAGTAACAGTAACTAAGGTTCAGGGCAGGGTACTGGGTGGAGGGCGGCTAGTGGTGACTATTTAAAAGTCTGATGGCCTGGAGATAGAAGCTGTTAATCAGTTTCTCTATCCCAGCTTTGATGCATCTGTACTGTCTCCACCTTCTAGATGGTAGCAGGTGGAACAGGCCTTGGCTCGGGTGACTGAGGTCCTTAATAATGATCTTCTTGGCCTTCCTGTAGATGTCCTGGAGGGCAGGCAGTGTGCCCCCGGAGATGCCTCCTAAGGTTGAATAAGCGGTGTTGCCCTTGCTTCACCACACTGTCTGTGTGAATGGACCATTCCAGTGATGTGCACGTCAAGGAACCAAGGAGCTTTTCACCCTCTCCACTCCACGTCAATGTGGATGGAGGCTCTCTCTCTCTCTACTGTCTCCCGAAGTCCACGATCAGCTCCTTAATTTTGTTGAAGTTGAGGGCTGTCTCCTTGTAGGCTGTCTCATCGTTGTTGGTATTCAGGCCTACCACTGGTGTGTAGTCAGCAAACTTGATGATTGAGTTGGAGACGTGCGTGGCCACGCAGTCATGGATAAACAGGGAGTACAGGAGGGGGTTAAGTAAGCACCCTTGTGGGGCCACCATGTTGAGTATCAGCGTGGTGGGGGTGTTGCTACCTACCTTCACTACCTGGGGTCGGCCTGACAAGATGTCCAGGACCCAGTTGCACATGGCAGGGTTCAGACAAAGGGCCCTGTGCTTAGTGATGAACTTGGAAAGCACTATGGTGTTGAAGGCTGAGTTGTAGTCGATGAACAGCATGCTTACATAGTTGTACAGATGGGATAGGGCAGTGTGCAGTGCAATGGTGATTGTGTCATCAGTGGATCTGTTGGGGTGGTATGCAAATTGTAGTGGGTCTAGGGTATTGGGTAAGGCAGAGGTGATATGATACTTAATTAGCCTCTCAAAGCACTTCATGCTGACAGAAGTGAGTGCTACGAGGTGATAGTAATTTACTTCAGTTACCATTGGTTTCTCAGGTATAGGAACAATGGTGGACATCTTGAAGAAAGTGGGGACAACAGACAAGGATAAGGAGAAATGGAATATTTCCGTGAACACTCCAGTAAGCTGGTCTGCACGTGCTCTAAGGAAGCAATTAGGGATGCCGTCTGAGCCAGCAGCCTTGCGAGAGTTTACAAGCTTAATGTCTTACTCATGTCGGCCACAGAGAATGAGAGCTCACTGTTCTCGTCAGTGCCGTTTTCCCACGTTGGCTACTCTGTGTTTTCCTCGAAGCGGGCAAAGAATGTGTTTAGCTTGTTTGGGAGTGAGGTGTCGGTGTCCGCGAGGTGGCTGGCATTCCCTTTATAATCGTTGATTGTCTGGAATCAATGCCGCATACAGTACCAGTCAAAAGTTTGGACACACATATTCATTCCAGGGTTTATCTTTACTTTGACTGTTTTCTACATTTTAGAATAATAGTGAAGACATCAAAACTATGAAATAACCGATATGGAATCATGTAGTAACCAACCCAAGTGTTAAACAAATCAAAATATATTTTATATTTGAGATTCTTCAAAGTAGCCACCCTTTGCCTTGATGACAGCTTTGCACACTCTTGGCATTCTCTCAACCAGCTTCATGAGGAAGTCACTGGAATGCATTTCAATTAACAGGTGTTAATTTGTGAAATGTCTTTCCTTCTTGACGCTAGGGGTCAGATAAGTTTTTATTTTTAAAATAACGTTCCCAAGCTAAACAGACTATATCTCAGCTCCAGATCGTAGAATATGCATATAATTACAGATTAGGATAGAAAACACTCCGAAGTTTCCAAAACTGTCAAAATATTGTCTGTGAGTATAACAAAACTGATTCTGCAGGTGAAAACCTGAGAAAATATAACCCGGAAGTGATCTTTTTTTTTTTTAATCTGTGTTTCCTGGCCAGTCTTTCTTCCATTTAAAGGGGTATCAACCAGGTTCCTTTTCCAATGGCTTCCCCAGGCTGTGACCAGGCTTTAGACATAGTTTCCGGCTTTTATTTTGAAAAATGAACGAGATTTTTCAAAAGTAGTCAGGTGTCCTCTGAATAGATCCTGCGCGCCAGAGGGGAGCTCTCCATTTTCCTTTTCTCTCTTATTGAATAGGTTACGGTCCGGTTGGAATATTATCGATTATGTTTGTTAAAAACAACCTGAGGATTGATTATAAAAAACATTTGACATGTTTCTACGACCATTACGGATACTTTTTGGAATTTAAAGTAATATTTATCGAACAAAAATAAGTCGTGAGTGAGTGCAAACATCCGAAGATTATCAAAGGTAAGCGATTAATTTTATTGCTTTTCTGACTTTCGTGACCATGCTAATTTGGGGCTAGCTGTTGTAGCATTGATTGATACATTCACAAACGCTTGGATTTCTTTCTCTGTAAAGCATATTTTCAAAATCTGACACCATAGGTGGATTAACAACAAGCTAAGCTGTGTTTTGGTATATTTCACTTGTGATTGCATGATTATAAATATTTGTAGTAATAATTTTGAATTCAGCGGTTGTTTAGGGAAATGATCCCGTAATCGGGATCTGTGCGCAGAAAGGTTAATGCGTTTGAGCCAATCAGTTGTGCTAGCGGAATCCCTAGACAACATCCGCTGAAATGCAGAGCGCGAAATACAAAAGAAATTACTATAAATATTAAACTTTCATACATTCACAAGTGCAATACACCAAATTAAAGCTTAACTTCTTGTTAATCTAGCCATCGTGTCTGATTTGAAAAAGGCTTTACAGCGAAAGCACACCATGTGATTATGTTAGGTCAACGCCTAGTCACAAAAACGTACAGCCATTTTCTAGCCAAAGAGAGGAGTCACAAAAAGCAGAAATAGAGATAAAATGAATCACTAACCTTTGATGATCTTCATCAGATGACACTCATAGGATTTCATGTTACACAATACATGTATGTTTTGTTCGATAAAGTTCATATTTATATCCAAAAATCTCAGTTTACATTGGCGCGTTATGTTCAGTAATGTTTTGCCTCGAAAACATCCGGCGAATTTGTAGAGAGCTACATCAATTTACAGAAATACTCATCATAAACTTTGATGAAAGATACAAGTGTTATGCATAGGATTAAAGATACACTTCTCCTTAATACAACCGCTGTGTCAGATTTCAAAAAAGCTTTACGGCAAAAGAACACCATGCAATAATCTGAGTACAGCGCTCAGCCACCAAAACAAGCCATACAGATAACCGCCATGTTGTGGAGTCAGTAAAAGTCAGAAATAGCTTTATAAATATTCACTTACCTTTGATGATCTTCATCGGAATGCACTCCCAGGAATCCCAGTTCCAAAATAAATGTTTGTTTTGTTCGATAAAGTTAATCTTAATGTCCAAATACCTCCTTTTTGTTCGCGCGTTTAGTTCACCAATCCAAATGCACAAGGCGCGAGCACAAAGTCCAGACGAAAAGTCAAAAAAGTTGCATTGAAGTTTGTAGAAACATGTCAAACGATGTACATAATAATCTTTAGGATATTTTTATCATAAATCTTCAATAATGTTTCAATTCCTTTGCCTTTAGTAATGAAAGGGAACGGAGCTCGTGCTCACGGCTGCGCGCGATCAACAACTCAAGGCTTTCAGCCAGACCCCTGGTTGAAACAGATCTTATTCGCTCCCCTTTCTCAATAGAAGCCTGAAACAAGGTTCTATAGACTGTTGACATCTGGTGGAAGCATTACGAAGTGCAATCTGACCCCATTTCCACTGTAATTTCGATAGGCATTCACTTGAAAAACTACAAACCTCAGATTTCCCACTTCCTGGTTGGATTTTTCTCAGATTTTTGCCTGCCATGTGAGTTCTGTTATACTCATAGACATCATTCAAACAGTTTTAGAAACTTCAGAGTGTTTTCTATCCAAATCTACTGATAATATGCATATCTTAGCTTCTTCGCCTGAGTAGCAGGCAGTTTACCTCGGGCACGCTTTTCATCCGAACATGAAAATACTGCCCCCTAGCCCAAAGAGGTACAGGTGTGCCTTGTTAAAAGTTAATTTGTGGAATTAATTTCCTTCTTAATGCATTTGAGCCTTTGAAAGTTTCTTCAAGTGCAGTCAAAAACCAAGTACTATGATGAAACCTGGCTCTCATGAGGACCGCCACAGGAAAGGATGACCCAGAGTTACCTCTGCTACAGAGGATAAATTCATTAGAGTTACAAGCCTCAGAAATCGGCAATTAACTGCACCTCAGATTGCAGCCCAAATAAATACTTCACAGAGCTCAAGTAACAGACACATCTCAACATCAACTGTTCAGAGGAGACTGCATGAATCAGGCCTTCAAGGTCAAATTGCTGCAAAGAAACCGGTACTAAAGGACACCCATAAGAAGAAGAGACTTGCTCTCTATTATTCTACAATGTAGAATAATAAAATAATTTGATAATTTGAATAATTGAATGAGGTGGTGTGTCCAAACTTTTGACTGGTATTATACATCTCGTGTCTGAGCTGTTGAATTGCAGCAGCGGTTAGAGAGTTTGAATCCTAGATTCCATTGCTTGCCGGTTTGCCCTTGAGCAAGGCACTTAACCCTCCACAATAGCTCACCGGGCACCCAGTGTGGCAGCCCCCTGCGTCTCACCCTCTTAAAAACTGTATATGTGTCTTTCGGAGGGGTTGGGTTATAAGCAGAAATCAAATTTCGGTTGGACCTTGTGTACAATTGACCAATAAAATGATCTTAATCTAATCTTCATCTTGAAATTCCACTTTGCCCCTGCACTGTCATTCTGCTTCTTGCCATGATGTTGTAATGGTGAGAAGTTAGCATGTCTCGTGGTATGATAATTGTGCGTAGGTAACTTTCTCACTCATCATTATTCACAATTCATTCAGGACTAGCCGTAATCATGGCAGCATCCACATTAAGGTAGAAGTGTTTAGAAACATTTTATATACTTATTTACAGTAAAAGTGACTCTAAAATGACACAATACATTATTTACTATTAATTTCTATCGGGCACAAAACAATCTGAAACACAACCAAAACAAACAGCAAATGCATCCAACAAGTTTATATTGTCACAAAGTTGATGTAATCATTGTGTGCTAGGAATATGGGACCCAGTGGTGGAAAAAGTACCCATATGTCATATTTGAGTAAAAGTAAAGATATCGCTCAAGTAAAAGTGAAAGTTACCCAGTAAAATACTACAACAGTAAGAGTCTAAAAGTATTTGATTTGAAATATACTTAAGTACCATAATTAACAGTAAAAGTACTTATCATTTAAGATTTCTTATATTAAGCAAATCGGAGGCCATTTAATTTTATTAAAAGGATGGATAGATAGCCAGGAGTACACTCAGACATGATTTACAAATGAAGCATGTGTGTTTAGTGAGTGTCAGATCAGAGTCAGTAGGGATGACCAGGGATGTTCTCTTGATAAGTGTGTGAATTGGACGATTTTCATGTCCTGCTAAACATTCAAAATGTAACGAGTACTTTTGGGTGTCAGGGAAAATGTATGGAGTAAAATGTACAGTCAAAAACATAAATAGTGGGCCTCCCAAGTGGTGCAGTGGTCTAAGGCACAGCATCACAGTGCTAGCTGTGCCACTAGAGATTCTGGGTTTGAGTCCAGGCTCTGTCGCAGTCGGCCGCAGCAAGGAGACCCATGAGGCGGGGCACAATTGGCCCAGCGTTGTCTGGGTTAGGGGAGGGTTCGGCCGGCAGGGATGTCCTTGTCCCATCGTGCACTAGCGACACCTGTGGCAGGCCGGGCGCAGTACACTTTGAAACGGTCGCCAGGTGTACGATGTTTCCTCCGACACATTGGTGCAGCTGGCTTCCAGGTTAAGTGGGCATTGTGTCAAGAAGCAGTGCAGCTTGCTTGGGTTATGTTTTGGGCGACGCACGGCTCTCGACCTTCACCTCTCCCGAGTCTGTACGGGAGTTGCAGCGATGAGACAAGACTGTAACTACCAAATGGATACCATAAAATTGAGGAGAAAACAGGGTACTTTTTTCTTTTTTTTAAACAGAAATAGCCAATTAAAGTACAAAACACCCCAAAACGACTTAAGGAGGACTTTAAAGTATTTTCACTTAAGTATTTTACACCACTGATGAGGCCAAATACTAAACTTTTGACTACTTTAGTAGACTACTTTTGGTTCCCTAAAATGGGTTGACTATGTACAAAAAGTGCTGTAATTTCTAAACGGTTCACCCTATATGGATGAAAATACCCTCAAATTAAAGGTGACAGTCTGCACTTTACCTTCATAGTCAAATCCAAAGTGCTGGAGTACAGAGCCAAAACAACAACAAAAAAATCACTGTCCCAATACTTTGAGTTCACCGTAATTCCAAAATTGCATTTACCAGCTCACGATTTTAGGTCAGGCTAAACAATTTAAGATCAAGAAGTAACTAGAAGCTACAGCTCAAATGTCCTTGCCTTAATACGTGACAGTTAAAGATGAAATATACAGAAATCGTTCCCGACATTTCCTGGTTGCTAAAATTTCAATAGTTTGCCTAATTTCAGTCTATGTGACAAAACAAGCAATGCGTAGTGTAGAGAATTATTGTACCATCTAAACTGCTGTTAAATATATTTTCAATAGCTAAAAACATTGTATTTTCAGCTGTTTGGAACTGGTGTGAAAAAACTAAACTTTAGAACGTTAAGCATAGAAATACCACACAAAGAACAGATCTATAAATCTAAAACAGATCTAAAGATCTATAAATCACATTTTTTGTGTGAATTTGGTCTGGTTGCCCAAAAAGTCACATATTGCAGCTTTAATCCAAAGTCCCATGGATACAAAAGTATTCTGCATGTGGCTCTCAACAAAACACAACATAAGACTTTTGGTTTTTTAATGGATACTGCTTTACATGCTTAATGTTGTAGTGCAGACCACAAGATGTTATGTTCTTCCTCCAACTCTCCATTAAACTGTTGGGCTGAAAAACAATGTTGAGAAAACTGCCCAAGTGGAGATTTTATAAGATTGGCATGAGTTGTGTGGTTAAGGTTCACTCGTAAACAGATGAAAACACGTATCATTTACGAGACAGTTTAAGGCAGTGTAGAGAAACAGTAATGTAAACACGAGCTAAACATAAACTAAAGACTAAGTGTTAATACCAATTTTCTTTCACAACAATTTAATGAATTTGCTTGTTTGCTTCACAGGAAATGATGTAAAGCCATAGGCCACCTCAACTCTGCAGCTGACATGGATTGAAAGACTATCCACTAAATATAAGAACATTTCCTTTTCTGTGCAGGCCGCTTCTGAGGCCTATGCTACTGTAATAACAACAATAAAAAAGGATATCCTGATCTTGGAATGAGTTACTAATGAGTTACTCTGGTATCACAGCTACCGCAATTAAGTTACGTGGAAACTACCTATAAGGTGTGTTGTTAGATGTAACCTACCGTTCAAAAGTTTGGGGTCACTTAAAAATGTCTTTGTTTTTGAAAGAAAAGCACATTTTTTGTCCGCTAAAATAACATCAAATTGATCAGAAATACAGTGTAGACATTGTTAGTGATGTAAATGACTATTGGAGCTGGAAACAGCAAACATCACTCCTGTATTCCAATGACAAGTTGTGTTAGCTAATCCAAGTTTATAATTTTAAAAGGCTAATTGATCATTAGAAAACCCTTTTGCAATTATGTTATTACAGCTGCGAACTGTTGTTCTAATTAAAGAAGCAATAAAACTGTCCTTCTGTAGACTGGTTGAGTATCTGGAGCATCAGCACTTGTGGGTTCGATTACAGGCTCAATATGGCCAGAAACAAAGAACTTTCTTCTGAAACTCGTCAGTCTATTCTTGTTCTGAGAAATGAAGGCTATTCCATTTGAGAAATTGCCAAGAAACTGAAGATCTTGTACAAAGCTGTGTACTACTCCCTTCAAAGAAGAGTGCAAACTGTCTCTAACCAGAACAGAAAGAGGAGTGGGAGGCCCTGGTGCACAACTGAGCAAGAGGACAAGTACATTAGAGTGTCTAGTTTGAGAAAAAGACACCTCACAAGTCCTCAACTGGCAGCTTCATTAAACCAAAGACTTCCAATGAGTTCAATCACACAATTGTACATTTCCTCATGAAATATATTAACATTTTGAGTAACATATTAAGTTGGATTTATTCTTACATTATTTTCATAAAATTAAATTAACAAATCATTGAAACGACTTGCATAAATGTTTTCAAATACACTGCTCAAAAAAATAAAGGGAACACTTAAACAACACAATGTAACTCCAAGTCAATCACACTTCTGTGAAATCAAACTGTCCACTTAGGAAGCAACACTGATTGACAATAAATGTCACATGCTGTTGTGCAAATGGAATAGACAAAAGGTGGAAATTATAGGCAATTAGCAAGACACCCCCAATAAAGGAGTGGTTCTGCAGGTGGTGACCACAGACCACTTCTCAGTTCCTATGCTTCCTGGCTGATGTTTTGGTCATTTTTGAATGCTGGCGGTGCTTTCACTCTAGTGGTAGCATGAGACGGAGTCTACAACCCACACAAGTGGCTCAGGTAGTGCAGCTCATCCAGGATGGCACATCAATGCGAGCTGTGGCAAGAAGGTTTGCTGTGTCTGTCAGCGTAGTGTCCAGAGCATGGAGGCGCTACCAGGAGACAGGCCAGTACATCAGGAAACGTGGAGGAGGCCGTAGGAGGGCAACAACCCAGCAGCAGGACCGCTACCTCCGCCTTTCAATAACATTGTTTCAATATTCAAATTTGATCTCCAGCTGTCCCATAGAAATGAACATGTCGGGAATTTGGATGAGAGAGATGGGCAGGTAGCTTTTCTCAGCCAGTCAAAATCATGAATCAGCATTTTTTTATGGCTATATACAAAGAACTATAAATAGAAAACAGGTAAAACGACACAAAATGCAAGTAGTTTGCTATCTTCCAGCTTCAGTTTGAAGGGATTGTGTTAGCTTAGTTTGTTGGCTAGCTCTTCTGAACAACAGTGTCCTGACGAGAGAGTACATTTTCTACGCCAGGCGAAATTGCGTATCATTAACTCATTGTTATGGATATATCCAAATAAATGTCACTAGAAAACAGCTTAAACAAACGCAAATGCAGCTACTTTGCTGTTATTCTGGCTGCACTATTTGATGTGACTGTAAGTTAGCCGTAGTTGCCTAGCTAGCAAGAAAGGGATAAGAACGTTGCCAGCCAGTATGGCAATGGAACATTTAGAAGGAACAACTGGGGCCCTTTTTTCAAATTTATAACAAATAAAAAACAGAAAAAACGTATTTACGTACAGTTAGCATTCAGACCCTTTTCTATGAGACTCGAAATTCAGCTCAGGTGCATCCTGTTTCCATTGATCATCCTTGAGATGTTTCTACAACTTAATTGGAAAACTTCATGATTTGGAAAGGTACATATCTGTCTATATAAAGTCCCACAGTTGACAGTACATGTCAGAGCAAAAACCAAGCCATAAGGTGGAAGGAATTGTCCGTAGAGCTCTGAGACAGGATTGTGTTGAGGCACATTTCTGGGAAAGGGTACCAAAAATGTAAGCAGCATTGAAGGTACCCAAGAACACAGTGGCCTCCGTCTTTCTTAAATGGAAGATGTTTGGAACCACCTAAACTCTTCCTAGAGCTGGCCATCTGGCCAAACTGAGCAATCAGGGGAGAAGGGCCATGGTCTGTGAGGAGACCAATAACCTGATTGTCCTTCTGACAGAGCTTCAAAGTTCATCTGTGGAATGGGAGAATCCTTCCAGAAGGAAAACCATCTCTGCAGCACTCCACCAATCATGCCTTTGTGGTAGAGCGGCCAGGCGGAAACCATTCCGCTTGGAGTTTGGCAAAAGGCACCTAAAAGACTCTTAGAACATGATTAACAAGATTCTCTGGTCTGATGAAACCAAGATTGAACTCTTTGACCTGAATGCCAAGCGTCACATCTGGAGGGAACTTGGCACCATCCCTACGGTGAAGCACGGTGGTGGCAGCATCATGCTGTGGGGATGTTTTTCAGTGGCAGGGACTGGGAGACTAGTCAGGATCGAGGGAAAGTTGAACGGTGCAAAGTACAGAGAGATCTTTGACGAAAACCTGCTCAAGAGCGCTCAGGACAACGACCCTAAGCACACAGCCAAGACAACGCAGGAGTGGCTTCGGGACAAGTCTCTGAATGTCCTTGAGTGGCCCAGCCCGGACTTGAACCCGATTGAACATCTCTGTAGAGACCTAAAAATAGCTATGCAGTGACGCTCCCCCCAACCTGACAGAACTTGAGAGGATTTGCAGAGAAGATTGGGAGAAACTCCCCAAATACAGGTGTGCCAAGCTTGTAGCGTCATACCCAAGAAGACTCGAGGATTTAATCGCTGCCAAAGGTACTTCAACAAAATACTGTGTTAAAGGTCTGCATACTTAAGTAAATGTGATATCATTTTTAGTTTTTTTTTTATAAATGTGGAAAAATGTATAAAAACCTATTTTTGCTTTGTCATTATGGGGTATTGTGTGTAGATTGTTGAGAAGAAGAAAAAAAAGTAATACATTTTTTAAATAAGGCTGCAAAATAACAACATTTGAAGAAAGTCAAGTGGTCTGAATACTTTCTGAATGCACTGTATTCTCCATACACCGGCTTCTCGGGTATTATCATTTAATTAAGACAATGGAATGATTCAGCAAGGTGTTCGCACATTTTTTTTCAGTTTGTGTCCCTCTTTACCTATACTCCCCCTTCTTATATAATTTGGAAAATGTATTTCAATGTATCTACAGCACTTCCAGCACCCCTTCCTGCAGCGCTATGATTTCTTCCATGCTCTGTGCTCTCCCCAAGGCCAAATAAACACTTATTATTATTAATTCAATTAATTCAATCCCCATATGAGGTTATTGTGTAGGTAGGCCTACTGTTACAATAATATTTAAAATAATCTATCAGCAAGTAGCCTAGCCTATAATTACGAGAATAAATTCAGTAAAGCATTGAAGCCAAAAGTGGTTTCAGCTATATTGTTATTGATACACAAAACAATGCTGGATGTGGATGTCGATTTAAGGCAGCCACCCGCACCTCACTGATTCAGAGGGGTTGGGTTAAATGTGGAGGACACATTTCAGTTGAATGCATTCAGTTGTACAACTGACTAGGTATCTCGCTTTCCTTTCAACACTTAGAGTTTTACAATTGAAATTATTATAAAAAATTCTTGCAACCAATAGAATGTTATGTATATGAGGGTTACAACCATCCCAGCTCTGCAGATTTTGCGGTGGAAAGACATAACCATCAGATCACTTGTTTTGGTACTGCCCATATGTAGCTTGTTTTTGGTAGCAGGTTCAGGAATGGCTGAAAAATCATAACATTTACTTAAAGCTATCTTGCAAATAGCGCTGCTGGGTGACTTGAAAAGCCACGGTCAGTCGGTCGATAATATAATAGTACTTTCAGTAAAGGTGTTCATCTTAAATTAGAATCTGTGGAAAGTATGAGAATAGAAAGGTTCAGAACTTTTGTGAAAAGTTCCAGAACAGTTGAAAAATATTTGGCAAGTAGAAATCAAGACTGGATGATTTTTAGAGATAGGTGGGAGGGGTTGAGGGTAGCTGAAGGGTGGGATAATTTTCTTTTATAACTAATGTTAAATGTCCCGTGTCCGTTTGTAACCTACTGGTCAGAAGTTTAAGAACACCTACTCATTCCAGGGTATTTCTTTATTTGTACCATTTTCTACATTGTAGAATAATAGTGAAGACATCAAAACAAACTATGAAATAACACATATGGAATCATGTAGTAACCAAAAAAGTTTTAAACAAATCAAAATATATTTTATATTTGAGATTATTCAAAAGTATCCACCCTTTGCCTTAATGACAGCTTTGCACACTCTTGGCATTCTCTCAACCAGCTTCATGAGGTAGTCACCTGGAATACATTTCAATTAACAGGTGTGCCTTGTTAAAAGTTAATTTGTGGAATTTTTGAGCCAATCAGTTGTGTTGTGACAAGGTAGGGGTGTTATACAGAAGATAGCCCTATTTGGTGAAAGACCAAGTCCATATTTTGGCAAGAACAGCTCAAATAAGCAAAGAGAAATGACAGTCCATCATTACTTTAAGACATGAAGGTCAGTCAATCTGGAAAATCTCAAGAACTTTGAATGTTTCTTTAACCTCTAATTCCTCCCAAACCCGGGATCCGGGAGCACCCCCATCAGTAAAAAAGCTGACTAGCATAGCCTAGCATAGCGTCACAAGTAAATACTAGCATCTAAATATCATTAAATCACAAGTCCAAGACACCAGATGAAAGATACACATCTTGTGAATCCAGCCATCATTTCTGATTTTTAAAATGTTTTACAGGGAAGACACAATATGTAAATCTATTAGCTAACCACGTTAGCAAAAGACACCACTTTTCTTACTCCACCATTTTTTTACTGCATCAGTAGCTATCACAAATTCGACCAAATAAAGATATAAATAGCCACTAACCAAGAAACAACTTCATCAGATGACAGTCTGATAACATATTTATTGTATAGCATATGTTTTGTTAGAAAAATGTGCATATTTCAGGTATAAATCATAGTTTACCATTGCAGCCACCATCACAACTCTCACCAAAGCGACTAGAATAACTACAGAGACCATCGTGTATTACCTAATTACTCATCATAAAACATTTCTTAAAAATACACAGCGTACAGCAAATGAAAGACACAGATCTTGTGAATCCAGCCAATATTTCTGATTTTCTAAGTGTTTTACAGCGAAAACACAATATAGCGTTATATTAGCTTACCACAATAGCAAACATCACAACAGCATTGATTCAAGCCAAAAATAGCGATAACGTATAAACCACCAAAATATATTAATTTTTTCACTAACCTTCTCAGAATTCTTCAGATGACAGTCCTATAACATCATATTACACAATGCATATAGAGTTTGTTCGAAAATGTGCATATTTAGCGGCACAAATCGTGGTTATACAATGTGATTAGTGGCCAAAACTTCAAGCAATCTGTCCGGCGCCATCTTGGAGAGGCACCTATTCTAATCGAAAACTATTCATAAACTTGACTAAAAAATACAAGTTGGACAGCAAATGAAAGACAAATTAGTTCTTAATGCAATCGCTGTGTTACATTTTTAAAATTAACGTTACTTCAGCATACAGCGTGCGCTAAAGCGAGACCGCACCGAAATTCATGGCGGAATTATTATTTGACATTTGTCAACATAAATACGAATTAACAACATAAAGATTGCTTACTATTTGCCGAGCTTCCATCAGAATCTTGGGCAAGGTGTCCTTTCTCCAGAACAATCGTCTTTTGGTTGAAAGATGTCCTCTTCTCATGTGGAAATAGCAGCTAACGATAGCCACCCACTGGAGAGGTGTCCAACTCGTGAAAGGGCATCACAAAGAAATCCAGGAAAATAATAAACTGCAATAAACTGATATAAACTGCTATAAGTCGGTTTAAATTAACTACCTTATGATGTCTTTAACAACTATAACGAATAAAAACATGACCGGAGATATAGAACTGCTAAAACGAAAGCTTTGCAGGAGGCCATTGTGATGTCCCTGCTGCGCCAGGCGCCCCGTTGAAAAGAACGGTACATCCGTTCCACGGTCTTATATAGGGCCCCAGATTGCGCAATCCACTCCATTCAAATTCTCCCCGCTTACTGACATCTAGAGGAAGGCGTATGCAGTGCATGTAGCCCGATGGCTTACATGGGGACTTATAAACTGACCTCAGAACAGGGACCTCGATTTCTGAAATCTCACTCCCTGACAGGAAATGTGCTGCAGAATGAGTTCTGTTTCACTCAGAGAAATAATTCAAACGGTTTTAGAAACTAGAGAGTGTTTTCTATCCAATAGTAATAATAATATGCATATTGTACGAGCAAGAATTGAGTACGAGGCAGTTTAATTTGGGAACGAATTTTTACAAAGTCGAAATGGCGCCCCCCCAGTGTCAAGAGGTTTTAACTAGAGTTGCAAAAACCATCAAGCGCTATGATGAAACTGGTTCTGATGAGGACCGCCACAGGAGTTCATTAGTTCATTGGAGTTACCAGCCTCAGAAATTGCAGTCCAAATAAAAGCTTTACAGAGTTCAAGTAACAGACACATCTCAACATCAACTGTTCAGAGGAGACTGTGTGAATCAGGCCTTCATGGTCAAATTGCTTCAAATAAACCACTACTAAAAAGCACCACTAAGAAGGAGACTTGGTTGGGCCAAGAAACAGGAGCAATGGACATTAGACCGGTGGAAATTGTCCTTTGGTCTGGAGTCCAAATTGGAGATATTTGGTTCCAACCGCAGTGTCTTTGTGAGACACGGTGTGGGTGAACGGATGATCTCTGCATGTTAGGTTCCCACTGTAAAGCATGGAGGAGGTGTTGTGGAGTGGGGGTGCTTTGCTGGTGACACTATCTGTGATTTATTTAGAATTAAAGGCACACTTCTTAAGGCTAGAGGGCAGTCTCCGGAAGTTCGGATGACTTATGTGCCCAAAGTAAACTGCCTGTTACTCAGGCACAGAAGCTAGGATATGCACGTAATTGGTAGTATTGGATAGAACACACTCTGAAGTTTATAAAACTGTTAAAATAATGTCTGTGAGTATAACATAACGTATATGCCAGGCACAAACTTGAGGAGAATCCATCCGGAATGTTTTTGTTGTTGAGGTCATCACCCATTGAAAATGCTTGTCTATGGGAAATTCAAAGGAAATCCTCTCAGATTGCAGTTCCTATGGCTTCCACTAGATGTCAACAGTCTTTAGAAAGGGTTTCAGGCTTGTTTTTTGAAAAATTTGCTAGAATTTGTAGTTTTTCAAGGTGGCTCTCATTTTGATTGTTGTCTTGTGGCGCTCGTGGATGAGGGGGCGCACCTCGTTATTTATCTCCAGTATTGAACATACTACTTTCCGTCTTAAATTTTATTGTTTATTTACATATTAGGGTTCCTGAGGATTGATTAGAAACGTTGTTTGACTTGTTTGGACGAAGTTTATTGGTAACTTTTGAGATCCTTTGTATGCATGTTGAACTAATGGAACGGGTGGATTACTGAATCAAACGCGCCAACTAAAAATACTTTTTGGGGATATAAAGAAGGACTTTATCAAAGAAAATGACCATTTGTTGTGTAGCTGGGACCCTTGGCATTTCAAACAGAGGAAGATCTTCAAAGATAAGTGATTTATTTTATCATTAGTTTGACTTTTGTGACGCCTCTGCTGGTTTGGAAAATGTTTTTAATGATTTTGTATGCGGGGCGCTGTCCTCAGATAATCACATGGTATGCTTTTTCCGTAAAGCCTTTTTGAAATCTAACAAAGCTGTTGGATTAACAAGAAGTTAAGCTTTTAAACAGTGTAAGACACTTGTATTTTCTTGTAAGTTTAATATTACGTTTTTGGTATTTTTAATTTCGCGCTCTGCAATTTCACCGGATGTTATCGAGGTGGGTCACTAGCGGCACGCCTAGCCTTATTAACCAGCATTAATACCACAGCATTCTGCAGCGATATGCCATCCCATCTGGTTTGGGCTTAGTGGGACTATCATTTGTTTTTCAACAGGACAATGACCCAACACACCTCCAGGCTGTGTAAGGGATATTTTACTGAGAAGGAGAGTGATGGAGTGCTGCATCAGATGACCTGGCATCCACAATCCCCCAACCTCAACCAAATTGAGATGGTTAAGGATGAGTCGGACCGCAGAGTGAAGGAAAGGCAGCCAACAAGTGCTCATCGTATGTGGAAACTCCTTCAAGACTGTTGGAAAAGCATTCCAGGTGAAGCTGGTTGAGAGAATGTCATGAGTGTGCAAAGCTGTTATCAAGGCAAAGGGTGCCTATTTTAAGAATCTCAAATATAAAATACAGTTGAAGTCGGAAGTTTACATACACCTAACACGTAACCCAAACCGGCTGTGCGCGTGCGCCATTGTGCATAAATGTATTTTGTCCCCCCACACCAAACCCGTAAACGACACGACATTAATTTGGGGACAGGTCGAAAAGCATTAAACCTTCATGGCAATTTAGCTAGCTAGCTTGCACTTTCTAGCAAAGTTGACCTATTTAGTTAGCTTGCTGTTGCTAGCTAATTTGTCCTGGGATATAAACATTGAGTTTTATTTTACTTGAAATGTACAAGGTCCTCTACTCCACCATTTAATCCACACATAAAACGGTCAACCGAATCGTTTCTAGTAATCTCTCTTCCTTCCAGGCTTTTTCTTCTCTTGACTTTAATTTGCGATTGGCAACTTTCATAAATTAGGTGCATTACCGCCACTGACCTCGTTCATCTTTCAGTCACCCACGTGGGTATAACCAATGAGGAGATGGCACGTGGGTACCTGCTTCTATAAACCAATGAGGAGATGGGAGAGGCAGGATTTACAGTGCCATCTGCATCAGAAATAGAACTGATTTCTATTTTAGCCCTTGGCAACGCAGACGCTCGTTGGCGTGCGCGAGCAGTGTGGGTGCAATAATTGAATAACATAGATTTCAAAATATATTTTGCAACGCACGCGACGTGAGCGATGTGGTCAGCCTGTTAGCCAAATACATTTAAACTCAGTTTTTCACAATTCCTGACATTTAATCCTAGCAAAAATTCCCTGTCTTAGGTCAGTTAGGATCACCACTTTATTTTAAGAATGAGAAATGTCAGAATAATAGTAGAGAGAATGATTTATTTCAGCTTTTATTTCTTTCATCACATTCCCAGTGGGTCAGAAGTGTACATACAGTCAGTTAGTATTTGGTAGCATTGCCTTTAAATTGTTTAACTTGGGTCAAATGTTTTGGGTAGCCTTCCACAAGCTTCCCACAATAAGTTGGGTGAATTTTGGCCCATTCCTCCTGACAGAGCTGGTGTAACTTAGTCAGGATTTTAGGTCTCCTTGCTCGCACACGCTTTTTCAGTTCTGTCCACAAATGTTCTGTATGATTGAGGTCAGGGCTTTGTGATGGCTACTCCAATACCTTGACTTTGTTTTCCTTAAGCCTTTTTGCCACAATTTTGGAAGTATGCTTGGGGTCATTGTCCATTTGGAAGACCCATTTGTGACCAAGCTTTAACTTCCTGACTGATGTCTTTAGATGTTGCTTGAATATATCCACATCATTTTCCTCCCTAATGATGCCATCTATTTTGTGAAGTGCACCAGTCCCTCCTGCAGCAAAGCACCCCCACAACATGATGCTGCCACCCCCGTGCTTCACGGTTGGGATGGTGTTCTTCGGCTTGCAAGCCTCCCCCTTTTTCCTCCAAACATAACGATGGTGATTATGGCCAAACAGTTATATTTTTGTTTCATCAGACCAGAGGACATTTCTCCAAAAAGTACGATCTTTGTCCCCATGTGCAGTTGCAAACTGTAGTCTTGCTTTTTTATGGTGGTTTTGGAGCAATGGCTTCTTCCTTGCTGAGTGGCCTTTCACATTATGTTGATATAGGACTAGTTTTACTGTGGATATAGATACTTTTGTACCTTTTTCCTCCAGCATCTTCACAAGGTACTTTGCTGTTGTTCTGGGATTGAGTTGCACTTTTCACACCAAAGTATGTTCACCTCTAGGAGACAGAACGCGTCTCCTTCCTGAGCGGCATGATGGCTGCGTGGTCCCATGGTGTTTACACTTGCGTACTATTGTTTGTACAGATGAACGTGTTACCTTCAGGCATTTGGAAATTGCTCCCAAGGATGAACCAGACTTGTGGAGGTCTACAATTTTTTTCTGAGGTCTTGGCTGATTTCTTTTGATTTTCCCATGATGTCACGCAAAGAGGGACTGAGTTTGAAGGTAGGCCTTGAAATACATCCACAGGTACACCTCCAACTGACTCAAATTATGTCAATTAGCCTATCAGAGTCTTCTAAAGCCATGACATCATTTTCTGTAATTTTCCAAGCTATTTAAAGGCACAGTCAACTTAGTGTATGTAAACTTCTGACCCACTGGAATTGTAATACAGTGAATTATAAGTGAAATAACCTGTCTGTTAACAATTGCTGACAGAAAAACCCTTGAATGAGTAGGTGTTCTCAAACTTTTGACCGCTAGTGTATATAGTTTGTATCAACAGGAAGTAGAAGCCTAAGTACTGTTGTCCATTAGTTTACTCCAATTAGGGGACGGGGGGAAGGGTTATATAACAAATATATAACACATTTAAGAAAAAGAATAATACAAAAAAAGGGGGGGGGAAATAGAAAAAATTTGAACAGAGATGCCAGGTTGAAGCCTGGCATAAGACATCCATAGTCTACCCTTTAGAAATAAAATTGCTACAACAGCACAGCTCATTGACTTCAATGGGACTATCTGTACTAGTAAATTATTTTTATGGCTTACTTACCACCATCCAACACAGATGGTGTGTAAGTGTTTGAAGAGAATCGAATGAGTGGAGTGGAAAGTCACTACAATATAGAGGGTTGACTAAGCCATGCACCGTTTTCTCTCCATACAAAACATAAGAATTCCACTGGTTTAGCCGAGGCGGTTTCATAGGCAGTCCATCACCAGAGGGGCTTCCTGTCTTTCTGCCAACCACCATAAACCCACCTGGACGCCCTCTCACCGCTGAAAGTAACACAGGGGTCAAAGGTCAGTCCTCAGCTGTCTTTACTTGGTGTGCTATGTGGATGAATCAGATAATGCATGCACACGCGCACACACACAAACAGACACAGAGGGACAGCCTGGGGTGCTTAAGGGTGAGCTCCCGCGTCACATCCACGGAAATTAATAATACCTTCACGTTTTACTGTAACACTGAGAATGGCGTCGAAGGGGAAGGCTGCCGTTTTACAGGCTCCTAACCAACTGTGCTATTGTGTGTGTTTTTTCACGTTGTTATGAACTTATTTTGTACATAATGTTGCTGCTACAGTCTCTTATGACCAAAACGAGCATCTGGATATCAGACCAGCGATTACTCACCTCGACCTGGACAAAAAAAATGTCTTTAATGATTCCGACGCAAAGGATATACTGCTTCTCCGAGACCAGGCCCAAATCCCCGTCATTCACGTGAAGAAAAGACAGAAATACTGGGGGGGAGATCGTGTGAGAATTCATGTGAGATTTCGTCAGTGAGTGGGTGACCCGCCTCTACCATCCATTCTATTGGTCAACGTGCAATCACTGGAGAATAAACTGGAGGATCTCCGTTCGAGACTATCCTAGCAACAGGACATTAAAACTGTAATACCTTTTGTTTCACCGAGTCGTTGCTGAACGACGACATGGATAATTTACAGTTGGCTGGGTTTTGTGCATCGGCAGGACAGAACAGCTAGGTCTGGTAAGACGAGGGGTGGGGGTGTGTGTCTATGTCAATAACAGCTGGTGCGCGATGTCTAATATTAAGGAAGTCTCAAGGTCCTGCGCGCCTGATAAGCTGTAGACCACACTATCTACCAAGAGAGTTTTCATCTATATTTTTTGTAGCCGTCTATTTACCATCCCAAACCGATGCTGGCACTAAGACCGCAATCAACAAGCTGTATAAGGCCATAAGAAAACAAGAAATTGTTCATTCAGAAGCGGCGCTCCTAGTGACCCAGGGACTTTAACCCTTCTAGCTCAGGGGTTCCGCTAGCGGAACACCCACAACATTCCACTGAAAATGCAGCGCGCGAAATTCAAAAATATATATTTTTTAATATTTAACTTTCACACATTAACAAGTCCAATAAAGCAAATGAAAGATAAACATCTTGTTCATCTACCCATGGTGTCTGATTTCAAAAATGATTTACAGTGAAAGCACAACATATGATTATGTTAGGTCAGAGCCAAGTCACAAACACACACAGCCATTTTTTCAGCCAACAATAGGAGTTAGAAAAAGCAGAAATATAGTTAAAATGAATCACTAACCTTTGATTATCTTCATCAGATGACAGTCATAGGACATCATGTTATACATGTATTGTGTGTTTTGTTCGATAATGTGCATATATATATAAAACAAATCTCAGTTTACATTGGCGTGTTACGTGCAGTAATGTTTTGATTCCAAAACATCTGGTGATTTTGCAGAAATACTCATAATAAACATTGATAAAAGATGCAAGTGTTATTCACAGAATCAAAGATAAACTTATCCTCTATGCAACCGCTGTGTCAGATTTCAACAAAAAAAATACGGAAAAAGAATAATCTGAGAACGGCGCTCAGAGCACAATCCAGCCAAAGAAATAGCCGCCATTTTGGCGTCAACAGAAGCTACAAAAACACTATAAATATTCACTTACCTTCGAATAACTTCATCAGAAGGCACTCCCAGGATTCCCAGTTCGACAAAAAATGACTGATTTGTTCCATAAAGTTCCATAAAGCCCATCATTTAGCCACTTGTTGTTAGCATGTTCAGCCCAGTAATCCATTTTCATGATGCACAAGCAATCCCTCCAGACAAAAACTCAAAAAGTTCCGTTACAGGTCGTAGAAACAAGTCAAATGATGTATGCAATCCATATTTAGGATGTTTTTAACATTAATCATCAATAAGGATCCAACCGGAGAATTTCATTGTCTGAAGAAAGAGCATTGGAACGAGAGCACTCTCTCTCGTGAGCGCGCACAATGAGGCCGAGAATTTCTGCAGACCACTCAGTAAAATAGCTCCTATGAGCCCCTCCTTTATAGTAGAATCATATAACCAGAATCTAAAGACGGTGACATCTAGTGGAAGCCCTAGGAAGTGTTTGCACATCCATAACTAAACGGGATATCATTTGGCACTGTTTTGAAAATCGAGTTCTCACTTCCTGTTTGGATTTCTTCTCAGGTTTTTGTCTGCCATATGAGTTCTGTTATACTTACAGACATAATTCAAACAGTTTTAGAAACTTCAGAATGTTTTCTATCCAATAGTAATAATAATATGCATATATTACCATCTGGGACAGAGTAGTAGGAAGTTAAGTTTGGGCACGCAATTCGTCCAAAGTGAAAATGCTGCCCCCTATCCCGAACAGGTTTTAATGCAGGCAAACTTAAATCCGTTTTACCTCATTTCTACCAGCATGTCACATACGCAACCAGAGAGGAAAAAAACTCTAGACCACCTTTACTCCACACACAGAGGCACATACAAGCTTACAAGCAACGCAGGAAGTACTGGTGACTTGCTCATTACGGAAGTGGTCAGATGATGTGGATTCTACGCTACAGGACTGTTTTGCTAGCACAGACTGGAATATGTTCCAGGATTCATGCAATGGCATTGAGGAGTATACCACCTCAGTCACCGGCTTCATCAATAAATGCCTCGCAGTGACCGTAATAACCTCTTATGGCTGCAAGCCCGAGGTCGGTACACCTATGACAACATCCCCCACCCCCCCCACACTGATTAGCATCGCTAGCATAGCGTCACAATTAAATAGTAGCATCTAAATATCATTAAATCACAAGTCCAAGACACCAAATGAAAGATACAGATCTTGTGAATAAAGCCACCATTTCAGATTTTTAAAATGTTTTACAGGGAAGACAAAATATGTTAATCTATTAGCTAACCATGTTAGCAAAAGACACCATTTTTCTTTGTCCACCATTTTTTCTCAACACCAGTAGCTATCACCAATTCGGCTAAACTAAGATATTGATAGCCACTAACCAAGAAAAAACCTCATCAGATGACAGTCTGATAACATATTTATTGTATAGGATAGGTTTTGTTAGAAAAATGTGCATATTTCAGGTATAAATCATAGTTTACAATTGCACCCACCATCACAAATCGACTAGAATAAATACACAGAGCAACGTGTATTACCAATTTACTCATCATAAAACATTTCTTAAAAACACACAGCACATAGCAATGGAAAGACACAGATCTTGTGAATTCAGACAATATTTCAGATGTTCTAAGTGTTTTACAGCGAAAACACAATAAATCGTTATATTAGCATACCACATGTGCAAACGTTACCAGAGCATTGATTCTAGCCAAAGAGAGCGATAACGTAATCATCGCCAAAATATATTAATTTTTTCACTAACCTTCTCAGAATTCTTCCGATGACACTCCTGTAACATCATATTACAACATACATATAGAGTTTGTTCGAAAATGTGCATATTTAGCCACCAAAATCATGGTTAGACAATGACAAAAGTAGCCCAGCTGGTCAGAAAATGTCGTGCGCCATATTAGACAGTGATCTAGTCTTATACATAAATACTCATAAACGTGACTAAAAAAATATAGGGTGGACAGCGATTGATAGACAATTTAATTCTTAATACAATCGCTGAATTACATTTTTTAAATTATCCTTACTTTTCAATACAGGTTGCGCCAAGCGAAGCTACATCTAACAAAATGGCGCCATAAGCGATTAACATTTTTCGACAGAAACACGATTTATCATAATAAATTGTTCTTACTTTGAGCTGTTCTTCCATCAGAATCTTGGGCAAAGAATCCTTTCTTGGGTCTAATCGTCTTTTGGTCGAAAGCTGTCCTCTTGCCATGTGGAAATGCCCACTGCGTTCGGCATGAACTGGAAACGTGCCCAGAGGTTCAAAGTGTCTCAGAAAGCAATGCCTCAAAATCGCACTAAACGGATATAAATTGCTATAAAACGGTTTAAATTAACTACCTTATGATGTTTTTAACACCTATAACGAGCAAAAACATGACCGGAGAAATATTACTGGCTAAACTAAAGCTTGGAAAAAGAGCAGGTCCGTGTCCACCTTGCATCAGGCGCAGCTGGAAAAGGGACACTACCTACACGTTGTGTTGTTTTATAGAGGCTCTGATTGCGCAATCGACTCCATTCAAAGCGTCACCACGTAATGACATCCAGGGGAAGACGTAAGCAGTGTTTGTATCCTCATAGCATTCACAGGGACCTTTAAACTGACTCCAGATCAGGGGCCAAGATGTCTGAAATCTGACTCCATGTCAGGGAAAGTGCTGTAGAATGAGTTCTGTTCCACTCAGAGACAAAATTTCAACGGCTATAGAAACTAGAGAGTGTTTTCTATCCAATAATAACAATAATATGCATATTGTACGAGCAAGAATTGAGTACGAGGCCGTTTGAAATGGGCACCTATTATCTGGCTACTCAATACTGCCCCTGCAGCCATAAAAAGATAACATATCCCAACCAGAAGCCATGGATGACAGGCAATATTCGCTAAACGCTAGAGCTGCTGCTTTCAAGGAGCGGGACACTAATTCGGACGCTTATATGAAATCCCGCTATGCCCTCAGACAACCATCAAACAAGCAAAGCGTCAATACAGGACTAAGATTGAATCCTACTACACCGGCTCTGATGCTCGTCGGATGTGGCAGGGCTTGCAAACTATTACGGACTACAAAGGGAAACCCAGCAGTGAGCTTCCCAGTCACTCAAGAAAACCAGACGAGCTAAGTGCCTTTTATGCTCGCTTCGAGGCAAGCAACACTGAAGCGTGCATGAAAGCACCAGCTGTTCCGGGCGACTGTGTGATCACGCTTTCCGTAGCCAGTGTGAGCAAGACCTTTAAAAAGGTCAGCATTCACAAGGCCAGACGGATTACCAGGTTGTGTACTATGAGCTTGCGCTGACCAACTGGCAAGTGTCTTCACTGACATTTTCAACCTTTCTCTGTCTGAGTCTTTAATACCAACATAGTCCCTGTGGCCAAGAAAGCAAATGTAACCTGCCCAAAGGACTACTGCCCCATAGCACTCTTGTCGCTAGCCATGAAGTGCTTTGAAAGGCTGGTCATGGCTTACATCAACACCATCATCCCGGACACCCTAGACCCACTCCAATTCGCATACCGCCCCAACAGATGATGCAATCTCAATTGCATTCCACACTGCTCTTTCTCACCTGTATAAAAGGAACGCCTATGAGAGAATGCTGTTCATTGACTACAGCTCAGCATTCAACACCTTAGCTAAGCTAAGGACCCTGGGACTAAACACCTCCCTCTGCAACTGGATCCTGGACTTCCTGACGGGCCACCCCCAGGTGGAAAGGTTAGGCAACAACACATCTGCCATGCTGATCCTCAACACGGGAGCCCCTTAGGGGTGCGTGCTTGGTCCCCTCCTGTACTCCCTGTTCAACCACAACTGAGTGGCCAAGCACGACTCCAACACCATCATTAAGTTTGCTGATGACACAACAGTGGTAGACCTGATCACCGACAATGATGAGACAGTCTATAGGGGAGGAGGTCAGAGACCTGGCAGTGTGGTGCCAGGACAACAACCTCTCTCTTAACGTGAGCAAGAAAAAGGAATCTGATGCTGTTGGTCATTAGTAGCCTACCAAACTTGCTAACTGTCTTATACTCAGCACTCCATTGTCCCTCTAATCACTCTGACATCAATGCAAACGTAATCGAAAATGTAATTAAACACTTCATGAGAACCTATGAGCTCATGTTGGGCAACATTTCTATAGGCTATGCAATACGGGAGAAAACAGAGTGATGGCCGCTAATAAAAAGAAGGATCACATGAGCTTTCTATAGGCTAGGCCTACTATATTTATTTCTCAACTTTCCTTATATTTACAACAGGAGTATAGCCTACCTGTCGGTCATTAAAATAAACCATGGGGAAAGCATCCTTCATTCGCTATTTAAGTGCATAGATTACAAGTATTTTTTCCCAGCTGCCCCTGTTTTCGATACAGGTGCATGATAATGCTCCGTCTAAATCAAAACAAATGTCACACACAGTATTTTATTTATTATATGGAAAGACAAGATTAAATCAAGAATAGTCTGATGGGTGACAATATTAGCCTATCACTTGTGAATGATATATTATCACTTGTGAATGATGCCCAGCATAAGAAACAATACCTTTTTTTTGTTACTTGTTCGAATCAGTCACACACCTCATGTAGTCTAGCCCGTAGGCCTATATGTTTTAATAAGGTTTGTATCACAGCTAAAGTGGCCAAATAACTTCTTAAAGATAAGCACATTAATCCACTTTACAAGGGGTGTATAGCCTAACTGGCCTATATAATCAGTGCGTGAGTTTCAAGTTTGGGGAAGATAATTTTCACCATAAAAATGCACCTTTAAAAAAAAAACATTACATGCATAATTGCATTTGTGGTCACTTTTTATAATAGTGTTTTCTGCTAGCTTAAAGCCTACTACAATGTGTGCATTGCTGCGCTGATAATGTGAAGAAATAGCCTATTAATTTGTTTATCAACATTTTAAGCTAAACGTTCTGATCTGTTGCGTCAGCCACATTGCATAAAAACGTTTTTTGATGCTAGTGGTTGTATTAACTTGATACTCATTCGAAGAATGCGTAGCAGCAAGACGTGTTTGTTTTTGTCCCGTTATTGTCCCGTGTAAATATTCAGCTTTTTTCGTTATTCTTTATACATTTCAATCTCTTTTTACATTTTCAAATTAAATATACCTTCCTGCAACTCGCCTCACCCAACGTGGTACGGATCTGCTATTTTTTAGACCTTATAACCGGAACCTCCATCAGAAGCTAGCCTTCAGAAGCTATCCAGCTAATTAGCTACTAGCTATTTAGTCATTGTTAACCACTGCTAGCAGTCTTTACCTTTAGCACAGACACCAGCCGCTTTAGCCTGGATAATATCTGCCAGTCCACACAGCACGATATCAGCCCGGAGCATATCAGGCTGCTTTTTTTCCCACTACATCACCGGATTCCTGCCGCAAGCTCTGAACCATTACACAGGATCATCGCAGCTCCTAGCTGCTAACGAGTGGCTATCGTGGCTAACACCTTTGTCCTTAAGCAAGCACCAGTTGGCCTCGAGCTAGGCCTATTCCCACATCTAGCAAACGAAGTACACCAACTACAATAGCTCTCTTGCCAATAGGCCTGAACCCTTTGTCGACACGGAGCCCCGCCGATCCATCACGACTGGTCTGCTGATGTATTTCGGCCGATGTGCTCTCAAACCGGCCTCTGCGTCGTTGATGTCGGTGAGGACCCAGCTATTAGCCCCGGCCAGCTAACTCTCTGAGCGCCGTGTCTCCTGCTCGCCCAGCGTAGTGACAACTGCCCGAGCGGCTCCGTTTCGTCCATTGCTGCCTATTGGAACCTATGATCACTCGGCTACACAGCTGATGCCTACTGGACTGTTCATTAACACGGTACTTCATTTAGTTTATCTGTCGGCCCCAGCCTCGAACTCAGGCCCTGTGTGTAGCTAACTGACCCTCTCTGCTCATTCATCGTCATTTATCTGTTGTTGTTGTCTTAGCTGTTTACCCGCTGTTGTCTTAGCCCTCCCAATCAACACCTGTGATTGCTTTATGCCTCCCTCTAATGTCAATATGCCTTGTATACTGTTGTTTAGGGTAGCTCTCATTGTTTAGTTTTACTGTGTAGCCCCTAATCCTGTCTACATGCCTCGGTTAGCTCCCTTGCCCCACCCCCCACATGTGGAGACCGCACCTAGCATATCTGGCGCTTCCAGAGATGCAGCCTCTTTCATCGTCACCCAATGCCTAGGTTTACCTCCACTGTACTCGCACCCTACCATGCCCTCGTCTGTGCATTATGCCCTGAATCTATCCAACCACGCCCAGAAGTCTGCTCCTTTTACTCTATGTTCCGAACGCACTAGACTACCAGTTCTTATAACCTTTAGCCGTACACTTATCCTACTCCTCCTCTGTTCCTCTGGTGATGTAGAGGTTAACCCAGGCCCTGTGTGTCCCCAGGCGCTCTCATTTGTTGACTTCTGTAACCGGAAAAGCCTTGGGTTCATGCATGTTAACATCAGAAGCCACCTCCCTAAGTTTGCTTTATTCTCTGCTTTAGCACACTCCACCATCCCTGATGTCCTAGCCATGTCTGAATCCTGGCTTAGGAAGGCCACCAAAAATTCTGAAATGTTCATCCTTAATTACAACATTTTCTATCAAGGTAGAACTGCTAAAGGGGGCAGAGTTGCAATCTACTGTAGAGATAGCCTGCAGAGTTCTGTACTACTATCCAGGTCTATGCCCAAACAGTTCGAGCTACTACTTTTAAAATCCATCTCTCCAGAAATAAGTCTCTCACTGTTGCCACTTGTTATAGACCCCCCTCAGCTCCCAGCTGTGCCCTGGACACCTTATGTGAATTGATTGCCCCCCATCTATCTTCAGAGTTCGTAGTGTTCCAAAACACAAGCCTGAAACTCTTTCTAAGGACTGTTGACATCTAGTGGAAGCCCTAGGAACTGCAATCTGGGAGGACTTCCTTTTATATTCCTATTCGCAGCCATTGTAATCAGAGGTGGGCTGAAAACAAAACATTCTGGATGTATTGTCCTCGGGTTTACGCCTGCCATATCAGTTATGTTATACTCACAGACATTATTTTAATAGTTTTGGAAGCTTTAGAGTGTTTTCTATCCAATACTACCAATTATATGCATATCCTACCTTCTGGGCCTGAGTTTACTTTTGGCACCTCATTCATCCAAACTTCCAAATACTGCCCCCTAGCCCGAATAAGTTATTTCTCTCACAGAATAGAATCGGTTGACTTTTGTACTATGGGGGAAAGTAGATTGACATAGGGTAGTGCTTTTGCTGTTCGTTAGGCCTACTCATCTTGTTGGCTGACGAAAAGTAAATGTGGACAGTCCATCCAATAACTTAAATGTGCACCTCGGATAAGGACCCACGCAGTTTTGTCCCCGATATGTCTGTCTTAACGTGTAGCCTGTGAGAAAGACCTGATCATTTGATAGAACGCAGTGTGAGTGAGCGACACTTTTGATTGAACAGCACACTCAGGGAGAAGGGCACAATGCAGCACTCCAGGCCACAAAAGGCATGGATTTTTTTGAGGTGCATTACAGCCACAAAGGGGATGCCGCCGTAAAATTTGAGGTATTATCAAGTGCTTGTGAAATTGTGAATTAGAGACTGTTATAGTGTGTAAAGCCTGCCCAAAAAACAAATTAGAGCTCATGCCTTTCAAGCAACTTTTTTCAAATCGTTCGAGTCTCATCATGCAGACTTACAATATATAAAAAATCTAAACATATAGCCCAATGTTTGCAGAACAACAAAAGTTACATGAATAACTCTAAATTAAGCATATAGGAGTACCACTTTCTTTGTTAACAGCTCAACACAGAATAGCCACATGTGCGCACTCCCTCAAATAATTTGGAGAAAATATTTATATTTTATTCAGCTTTGTTCAATTGTATTCTTTATACTATAAAATAATATAATATAATGCCACCGAATTATAAGCAAACCTTGTCTGCTAAATGAACAAGTGTAGCCCACACCATTTGGCATAGTCACATCAGAACCTAACACAAGGACAACTCAAGAGTATGCTATTATTTTCTTCTGAAATAAACTACATTTTCTTCATATCATGCTTCTTTAGACCTGTCTAAAATATATAATGGATTTATTGTGAAGGTGTAAGCTATATTACATGGATTTATGAGACTTTTTAAAATGGCTTGTGTGGAAGCCAAGAGATGCTAAATGTGTTTATGTTAATTAACAGTCAATTACCATGAGACTGCCAGTTATTTGCTTGACAATCACCGGCTGACGAAATTTGGTGACTGCCACAGCCCTAATCCTGACCGGTTACATCACCGCCTGGTATGGCAACTGCTCGGCATCCATCCGTAATGCGCTACAGAGGGTAGTGCTTATGGCCCAGTTCATTACTGGGGCCAAGCTTCCTTATATCCAGCACCTATATACTAGGCTGTGTCAGAGGAAGGCCCTAAAAATTGTCAAAGATTCCAGCCACCCAAGTCATAGACTGTTCTCCTGCTACCGCACGGCTAGAGGTACCCGGGGCACTAGTCTTGGTCCAAAAGGCTCCTTAACAGCTTCTACCCCCAAGCCATAAGACTGCTGAACAATTAATCAAATGGCCACCCGGACTATTTGCATTGAAATGTACAAATTACCTCAACTAACCTGTACCCCCGCACATTGACTCGGCACTGGTACCCCCTGTATATAGCCTCGTTATATACAGCCTTCTGAGTGGCACAGAGGTCTAAGGCACTGCATCTCAGTGCTAGAGGCATCACTACAGACCCTGGTTCGATTCCAGGCTCTATCACAACCGGCTGTGATTGGGAGTGGTCCGGGTTAGATTTTGGCTGGGGTAGGCCGTCATTGTAAATAAGAATCTGTTCTTAACTGACTTGGCTTGTTAAATACTGTACGTTTGTTTATCCCATGTGTTGTTGTTTTTGTCGCTTTGCTTTGTCTTGACCAGGTCGCAGTTGTAAATGAGAACATGTTCTCAGCTGGCCAACCTGGTTAAATAAAGGTGAAATAAAATAAAATATATAGTGCTACTTCTTATTTAAATTTTTACTTTATTTAGTATATATTTTCTTAACTCTATTTCTTCAACTCCAATGTTGGTTAAGGGCTTGTAAGTAAGCATTTCACTGTAAGGTCTACTACACCTGTTGTCACGTTCCTGACCTGTTTTCTGTTAGTTTTGTATGTGTTAGTTGGTCAGGACGTGAGTTTGGGTGGGCAGTCTATGTTTTCTGTTTCTATGTTGGTTTAAGGGTGACCTGATATGGCTCTCAATTAGAGGCAGGTGGTTTTCATTTCCTCTGATTGAGAGTCATATTAAGGTAGGTGTTTTCACACTGTTTGTTTGTGGGTGGTTGTCTTCCGTGTCTGTGTATGTTGCGCCACACGGGACTGTTTTCGGTATGTTTGTTCGTTCGGTTTTTGTGTAGTCTGTTTTCCCGGTTCGTGCGTTCTTCGTGTTACCTGTAAGTTCTTACGTCCAGGTTTGTCTACATTCGTTTTGTTATTTTGTTAGTTAATTCAAGTATAGTTCGTTTTTTGTCTTCGTTGTTTTGTCGTGTCTAAATAAATATCATGTCTAAGTATCACGCTGCGTCTTGGTTCAATCCCTGCTCCTCCTCTTCGGATGAAGCCGTTACACCTGTTGTATTCGGCGCATGTGACAAATAAAATATGATTTGATTTAAAACGTTCACACACAGTCTTTAAAGGGCATGCTTTGTGGATTAATCACATACACACACACACAACATGGGGCCAAATTGTTAAAATTACAAGTAGGGTCAAAGCCCCTCTATCTCAGAACATTGACTTAAATTGGAATGTCATTTCTAGTAATTCTAATTTTATATATAAGGTAAGGTGACCAATACCTTTATGTTTTTCTGGGCCTCGTGAAGCGCTCCTCACACAGAGACTCAGCTGTAATAATACTCATGGCCTGATTAATTTATCAAACCCAGTGTTGCTTTCACAGAGCAGAACAGTACGTTGGGGTTATGTAATGTCATGTGTGTCAACATACACACACACCGTGTCAATTAATCGTTCCGTGCCGTTGTGTCTGGGATGACTCCATCATAGCAGACCGACAGAGCAAGGCTTATGGAACAGCCCGTAACAGTGATTTTGATTAAGAGCACATGAAGAAACCACAGAAATGAAAACATGACATCAGTGTGTGAGGGTAGCCATGACAATGAGCAGGCTCCGTGGTTACAGTGGAGCACAGGGGGTCTGATGTTATGTCTCACCATCACTGACGCAGTGCTCAAAGACCAGCTTGGGGTTTGTGTTTCTCCAAATTACTCCATATTTCTCAGTGATTATGTTCTCTGAAATATGTTTCTTTGGCAACCCTATAGTTTCAACAAAATGTATAGCAAGTCATATGTGTATATACTGACAATCACAAGTCTAGCTTTCTTGAGATTAATAGAGGTGTGCCCCAGGGTTCTATTTTAGCTCCTGTGTTGTTCTCAATTTTTATTAATGATTTGGGAAATGGGATGCAACCAGCAAAGTTACATCTATATGCAGATGATACAGTTATATATTAATGTGCTCCTTCTCTGGTTCATGCTGTTGAAGAGCTCCAGACTGCTTTTCAGTCACCGCAGGCCTCCCTTTATGGTCATAAACTGGTCTTGAATGTACAAAAAAAAAATCATGACCTTTACCAGAGCTAGAACTCTGCCAGAGAACGTTAGCATTGTCACATCTGGTGGGTTATCCATTGAAAAGTATCATCCAACAAATACCTAGGTATTTGGTTGGATGACAAGTTGTCCTTTAAAGTTCATGTGGATAATCTTGTGACAAAGCTTAAATTGAAATTGGGTTTTATTTTCGTAATAAGGCTTGTTTCCCGCTTATGGCTAGAAAGAAGCTTGTTCATGTCACACCCTGGCGTTTGTTATATTGATTTTCTTTATTAGTTTAGTTAGGTCAGGGTGTGACATGGGGGATGTTTGTGTCTTTTGTCTAGTTTAGGGTGTGTGTATTGTTTAGGGGGTTTTGTAGAATGTATGGGGTTGTGTTCAGTGTAGGTGTTTAGGAAAGTCTATGGTTGCCTGGTTTGGTTCTCAATCAGAGACAGCTGTTTATTGTTGTCTCTGATTGGGAGCCATATTTAAGGCAACCATAGGCTTTAGGTGTTTGTGGGTAATTGTCTATGTTTAACGTTTGTAGCTTGTGTATGCACTAACGTTTGTAGCTTCACGTTTGTTTTGTTTTGATTAAGTATTCGTGTTACGTCTTCGTCATCTATTAAAAGATGTACTTTTCACACGCTGCGTTTTGGTCCTCTCTTCCACGTCAAGACGATCGTGACAATTCAGGCCACTTTTTTTCTCTGTAATTGATTATGGTGACTTGTTGTATATGCTTGCAGCCTCCTCTGTCTTACAGAGACTGGACTCTGTTTATCATGCATCCTTGCACTTTATTACAAATGCCAAGTCACTCACCCACCATTGCACCAAATGGTAGGTTGGACCTCACTTTATATGCACAGAAAGATTTGTATGTGTTCATCTCCAAAGCCCTTATGGGTAAACTCCCTCTTTACCTCTGTAGTCTGGTCTCCTTCACCACAAGCAGTTACCATACCCGTTCTGCTAGGTGGTTGCTACTTAAAGTCCCCAGGACATTCACAATATTAGGCAAGACTGCCTTCTCTTCTTGTGCACCAGACGCATGGAATAATCTACAATCCATGCTTCATCTAGATATGTTAGTGCCACTGAATGAATTTCAAATATTTATGGGAGACTGTTACAGAGGAGTATAAATGCTTTTTTTTAGGCTGGATCATGTTGCTGTATGTTTTAATTATGTATTGATTGTAGCTGCCTGCTTGGCCAGGTCTCCCTTGAAAAAGACACGCTGGGTCTCAATGGGCCTTTCCTGGTTAAATAAATAAATAAGCATATCTAATCTTAAGTGGTTACCATGAGTTTATGAAATCATAGCACCAAGAGGTTGTCCTCTTGTGGTTTTTCCAAACCGAGATATATTACACTCAACTCAAAAGAATATTGGAGTGAAAAGTTTACTAGCCTCTATTCCCCTCCCCTTAGCACCTTTCTTTCCAAGAGTGTAACAGAGATATCTAAAACCTAAAAGGGTTCTTAGGATTTCCTCATAGGAGAACCCTTTGAAGAAACCTTTTTGGTTCCAGGTAGAACCATTTCCACAGAGTGATCTACATGGAACCCAAAAGGGTACTCCCTGGGGTCAACCGAAGAACCCATTTGGAACCTTTTTTTCTAAGAGTGTAGGTAACACAGGACACCCTCAGGTCAGCACTCACTTCCCCCTGTAAAGTGTGGACTGAATTAAACCCCCATACCCACAAGCTCAAAGACAAAACCAAATGCATAGAATGTGTTGTTTACCATCCTTCACCTTTCTACGTTTCGCTTTTTTGCGCTCTCTGCTCTCTGCTCTCTCTCCTGCTCTCTCTCTGCTCTCTGCTCTCTCTCCTGCTCTCTCTCCTGCTCTCTGCTCTCTCTCTCTGCTCTCTCTATCTATCTATCTCTCTCTCTCTCTGGTCTCTCTCTCTCTGCTCTCTCTCTCTGCTCTCTCTCTCTCTGCTCTCTCTCTCTGCTCTCTAGAGATTTACAATTTAATAATGGCCCATTTGGAGGGCTGGGGGTTGGTGGAAATTAGATACATTTTCTATTTATCCTTCAGTGGTCCAACTTAGTTTCACCTATTCGACTCCAAAATAAACATTCTTTCCTAAATCGTGGCATATCTGGGCTGAGTGAGTGTGAACATTAGGGGCATCAGATGGAGCCAACTTTTCTTACGTATTTCCATGAGTCCATTTGTCTTGCTTGTCATAGGTTGCTGTTGCTGGACTGTGAAATTGAAAGTTAATCACTATGGCATGTAGAAAGAGTACAGTACACATCCATTATGCTGTTTGCATCAATGAGGCTGATCCTCTGTTGGACTGGGATGAGTACAGGTGGTTTTATACAACGGGTGGGTATAATCCTGGATGCTGATTGGTTAAAACCGCAATCCAACCAGTGTCTATTCCACAATTTACCACCGGCTAAATCTATGACGTTTAAATGCCTATTTACTCTGTTCCATCTGACTGCGCAATCCACTGTCTCATCAGCTCAATTTACAGTGCATACGGAAAGTATTCAGACCCGTTCCCTTTTTACACATTTTGTTACGTTACAGCCTTATTTTAAAATGTACAAAATAATTGTTTCCCCTCATCAATCTACACACAATACCCAATAATCACAATGCGAAAACAGTTTTTTTAGAAATGTTATCAAACGTATTCAAAAAAATTAAAAATTAAAAAAAACTTACTTACATAACAATTCAGACCCTTTGCTATGAGACACGAAATTGGACTCAGGTGCATCCTCTTTCCATTGATCATCCTTGAGATGTTTCTACAACTTGATTGGAGTCCACCTGTGGTAAATTCAATTGATTGGACATGATTTGGAAAGGTACATACCTGTCTATATAAGGTCCCACAGTTGATAGTGCATGTCAGAGCAAAAACCAGGTCGAAGTAATTGTCTGTAGAGTGCTGAGACAGGGTTGTGTCGAGGCATAGATCTGGGGAAGGGTACCAAAAAAAGTCTGCATCATTGAAGTTCCCCAAGAACACAGTGGCATCCATCATTCTTACATGGAAGGAGTTTGGAACCCCCAAGACTCTTCCTAGAGCTGGCCGCCCGGCCAAACTGATCGGAGGAGAAGGGCATTGGTCAGGGATGTGACCAAGAACCCGATGGTCACTCTGACAGAGCTCCAGAGTTCCTCTGTGGAGATGGGAGAACCTTCCAGAAGGACAAACATCTCTGCAGCTTTCCACCAATCAGGCCTTTTATTGGAGAGTGGCCAGATGGAAGCCACTCCTCAGTAAAAGGCACATGACAGCCTGTTTGGAGTTTGCCCAAAGGCACCGAACGGACTCGCAGACTATGAGAAACAAGATACTCTGGTCTGATGAAGCCAAGATTGAGCTCTTTGGCCTGAATTCCAAGCGTCACACCTGGAGGAATCCTTGCACCATCCCTATGGTGAAGCGTGGTGGTTGCAACATCATGCTGTGGGGATGTTTTTCAGCGGCAGGTACTGGGAGACTAGTTAGGATCGAGGGAAAGATGAACAGCGGCAAAGTACAGAGATCCTTGATGAAAACCTGCTCAAGAGCGGTCAGGACCTCAGACTGGGGTGAAGGTTCACCGTCCAACAGGACAACGACCCTAAGCACACAGCCAAGACAACGCAGGAGTGGCTTCGGGACAAGTCTCTGAATGTCCTTGAGTCACCCAGCCAAACTTCAAGCCGGACTTGAACCAGATCGAACATCTCTGGAGAGACCTGAAAATAGCTGTGCAGCGACGCTCCTCATCCAACCTGACAGAGCTTGAGAGGATCTGCAGAGAAGAATGGGAGAAACTCCCCAAATACAGGTATGACAAGCTTGTATCGGCATACCCAATAAGATGCTAAGCTGTAATTGCTGCCAAAGGTGCTTCAACAAAGTACTGAGTAAACGGTCTGAATATTTATGTAAACATAATTTTTCAGGTTTTTATTATTAATATATTTGCAAAAATGTCTAAACCTGTTTTTGCTTTGTCATTATGGGGTTGAAGTGTATTTGTCAGGGTCAGTAGTCATTTAGGCGGGTTACCTTAGTGTTCTTGGCAACAGGGACTATGGTGGTCTGCTTAAAACATGTTGGTATTAAAGACTCAGACAGGGACAGGTTGAAAATGTCAGTGAAGACACTTGCCAGTTGGTCAGCGCATGCTCGGATTACACAACCTGGTAATCCATCTGGCCTTGTGAATGTTGACCTGTTTAAAAGGTCTCACATAGGCTACGGAGAGAGTGGTCACACAGTCATCCGGAACTGCTGATGATCTCATGCATGCTTCAGTGTTGCTTGCCTCGAAACGAGCATAGAAGTCATTTAGATCGTCTGGTAGGCTCTTTTCACTGGGCAGCTAGCGGCTCTGCTTCCCTTTGTAGTCTGTAATAGTTTGCAAGCCCTGCCACATCTGACAAGCGTCGTAGTCAGTGTAGTATGATTCAGTCTTAGTCCTGTATGGACACTTTGCCTGTTTAATGGTTCGTCTGAGGGCATAGCAGGATTTCTTATAAGCGTCCAGGTTAGCTTCTTCTGGCTGCAAGCCCGAGGCCGGCCACAATATGACAACAGCCACTTCAAGTGCAGGGCGCGAAATTCAAAATATATTTTTTAGAAATATTTAACTTTCACACATTAACAAGTCCAATACAGCAAATGAAAGGTACACATCTTGTGAATCCAGCCAACATGTCCGATTTTTAAAATGTTTTACAGCGAAAACAGCACGTATATTTATGTTAGCTCACCACCAAATACAAAAAAGGACAGACATTTTTCACAGCACAGGTAGCATGCACAAAGCCAACCTAACTAACCAAGAACCAACCAAACTAACCAACAAACAACTTCATCAGATGACAGTCTTATAACATGTTATTCAATAAATCTATGTTTTGTTCGAAAAATGTGCATATTTCAGGTATAAATCATAGTTTACATTGCAGCTACAATCAGAAATTCCACTGAAAGCAGACAGAATAATTACAGACACCAACGCCAAATACCTAAATACTCATCATAAAACATTTCTGAAAAATACATAGTGTACAGCAAATGAAAGACAGGCATCTTGTGATTCCAGCCAATATTTCCGATTTATTAAGTGTTTTACAGCGAAAACACAATATAGCGTTATATTAGCTTACCACAATAGCCAGAAACACAAGCCATTTCCCAGCAGCAAAAGTTAGCGATCGTAACAAACCAGTAAAAGATATATAATTTTTGACTAACCTTGATAAGGTTCATCAGATGACAGTCCTATAACATCAGGTTATACATACACTTATGTTTTGTTCGAAAATGTGCATATTTAGAGCTGAAATCAGTGGTTATACATTGTGCTAACGTAGCTACTTTTTCCCACAACGTCCAGATTTTTTTCTGACACTTTTTCTGACACACATATTCTGACCAAATAGCTATTCATAAACATAACTAAAAAATACATGTTGTATAGGAAATGATAGATACACTAGTTCTTAATGCAATCGCCATGTTAGAATTCTAAAAATAACTTCATTACCACATAAGGCTTACGTTATGGCGACCGAGTGCCCAAAACCTGGGCGCAAAACTAATAGTACACAGTTCGACAGATATATGAAATAACATCATAAAATGGGTCCTACTTTTGCTGATCTTCCATCAGAATGTTGTACAAGGTGTCCTTTGTCCAGAACAATCGTTGTTTGGATTTAGAATGTCCTTTTTCCCTCTTGAATTAGCAAGCGCACTAGCCAAGTGGCGCGAAGCTCTCCTTTCTGAACAAAGGCACACAACGCAACACGCCTAACGTCCGAAAAAATTTCAATAATCTAATAAAACTATATTGAAAAAACATACTTTACGATGATATTGTCACATGTATCAAATAAAATCAAAGCAGGAGATATTAGTTGTCCATAACGACAGCTTATCAGAAGGCAAATCCAGGTCCCTTCACGCGCTGTCCAGAAAACAGGAAACTGGTGACACGTCATGCCGAGAGCTATTATTCGACCCCAGATCAAGTTACACACTCAATTTCTTCTCTCACTGCCTGTCGACATCTAGTGGAAGACGTATGAAGTGCATGTATTCTAATATATATCAAGGACATTAACCTGTTGAGGACAGAGGGCGCTGTTTTCACTTTGGGGGAAAAACGTGCCCAATTTAAACGGCCTCGTACTCAATTCTTGCTCGTACAATATGCATATTATTATTACTATTGGATAGAAAACACTCTCTAGTTTCTAAAACCGTTTGAATTATATCTGTGAGTAAAACAGAACTCATTTGGCACAAACTTCCTGACCAGGAAGTGGAAAATCTGAAATCGATGCTCTCTTCTAGGTCCTGCCTATAAATGGGCATGATACGTATTAGTATACATGCACGTCATACACCTTCCCCTGGATGTCAAGAGGCGGTGAGAGAAGAAATGGAGTGCTTATCTTGGTCTGAGATGGAATAAGTCCTCTTGGAATGACGTGTCACCCATTTCCTGTTTTCAGGAAGGCGCGAGGTTGGACCTGGAATTGCCTTCTGAAAAGCTTTCGTTATAGGCGACTACTATCTCCGGCTTTGATTTTATTTGATACATGTGACAATATCATCGTAAAGTATGTTTTTTCAATATAGTTTTATTAGATTTTTTTAATTTATTCGGGACGTTAGGCGTGTTGCGTTGTGTGCCTTTGTTCAGGAAGGAGAGCTTAGCACCACTTAGCTTTGCTTCCGTGCTAATTGACTGGAGAAGAGGACATTCTAAATCCAAACAACGATTGTTCCCGACAAAGGACCCCTTGTACAACATTCTGATGAAAGATCATCAAAAGTAGGACCCATTTTATGATGCTATTTCATATATCTGTCGAACATGTGAAATAGTCGTTTGCGCCCAGAGTTTGGGCACTCTCTCGCTATACCTAAGCTGGATATCGTAATGAAGTTGTTTTTAGATTTCTAACACGGCGATTGCATTAAAAACTAGTGTATCTATCATTTCCTATACAACATGTATTTTCTAGTAACGTTTATGAATAGTTATTTGGTCAGAATAGTTGGAGTGTCATAAAAATATCCGCACATTCTGGGAAAAAGATGCTACGTTAGCACAATGTATAACCACTGATTTCAGCTCTAAATATGCACATTTTCAAACAAAACATAAGTGTATGTATAACCTGATGTTATAGGACTGTCATCTGATGAAGGTTTATGAAGGTTAGTGAAAATTAATATCTTTTGCTGGTTTATTCCCTATCGCTAACGTGCCTATTGCTATCGCTAACGTGCCTTGATGAATGAATGCGGTAGGCTATTGTAGTAAGCTAATATAATGCTATATTGTGTTTTCGCTGTAAAACACTTAAAAAATCGGAAATATTGGCTGGATTCACAAGATGTTTGTCTTTAATTTGCTGTACACCATCGATTTTTCAGAAATGTTTTATGATGAGTATTTAGGTATTTGACGTTGGTGTCTGTAATTACTCTGGCTGCTTCGGTTCTATTTCTGACGGTAGCTGTGATGGTAGCTGCAATGTAAAACTGATTTATACCTCAAATATGCACATTTTTTGAACAAAACATAGATTTATTGTATAACATGTTATAAGACTGTCATCTGATGAAGTTGTTTCTTGGTTAGTTTGGTTGGTTCTTGGTTAGTTAGGTTGGCTTTGTGCATGCTACCTGTGCTGTGAAAAATGTCTGTCCTTTTTTGTATTTGGTGGTGAGCTAACATAAATATATGTGGTGTTTTCGCTGTAAAACATTTTAAAAATCGTTTATGTTGACTGGATTCACAAGATGTGTATCTTTCATTTGCTGTATTGGACTTGTTAATGTGTGAAAGTTAAATATTTCTAAAAAATATCTTTTGAATTTCGCGCTCTGCCTTTTCAGTGGAATGTGGGAGGAGTTCCGCTAGCGGAACGCCAGATCCAGACAGGTTAATATTAGATTGTTGCTGTTGTTTAAAAATATACACAGACCTCAATCCCTTGTCTTATCAGAAGCAGCTGTTCTATCTTGCCAATGCAGCGTAAACCACGCCAGCTGTATTTTATCCATGTCATTGTTCAGCCACGACTATGTGAAACATAAGATATTACAGTTTTTAATGTCCCGTTGCTAGGATATTTGTGATCATAGCTCGTCTATTTTGATATCCAATGATTGTACGTTGGCTAATAGGACTGATGGTAGAGGCAGAATACCCACTCGCCATCAGATCCTTACAAGGCACCCGAACCTATTTCCCCAATATCTCTGTCTCTTTCTCATGCAAATGACGGGGATGTTGGTCTTGTCGGGTGTCTGAAGTAAATCCGTTGCGTCCGACTCGTTAAAGAAAAAATCTTTGTGTAGTACGAGGTGAGTAATCGCTGTCCTGATATCCAGAAGATCTTTTCAGGTCATTAGAGAAGGTGGCATTCTGTACAATATAAGTTACAAATGACGTGAAAAAACACACACAATAGCACAATTGGTTAAAAGTCCATAAAACTGCAGCCATCTCCTCCGGCGCCATTCAGATTTGGCTTGTCGAGATCGGTGTGGAAGAACTTGACTGGCCTACACAGAGCCCTGACCTCAACCCCATCAAACACCTTTGGGATGAATTGGAACGCCGACTGCGAGCCAGGCCTAATCGCCCAATTCAGTTCCCAACCTCACTAATGCTCTTGTGGCTGAATGGATGCAAGTCCTCACAGCAATGTTCCAACATCTATTGGAAAGCCTTCCCAGAAGAGTGGAGGCTGTTATAGCAGCAAAGGAAGAACCAACTCCATATTAATGCCCATGATTTGGAATGAGATGTTTGACGAGCAAGTGTCCACATACTTTTGTTCATGTATGTACATGTGTGTGTGTAGTGTAACTATGAGAGCCTGCTCGCAGATCTGTTTGTGCTCTAAAGCCAACTCATAAGGTTGATGTCATGCTAATGACCATTGGAGTTGGCAATACAGCCGAAACAGATCTGGACCAGGATAAATTACTCACAGAACTTTACAGAAGTCTCTCCGCTTCCAGCAGCCAACTGGTTTGTTGCTGTGCTCTAGTCTAGAAACGTCGCTAGTCTAGAAACTTTCATGGAGGAGAAAATCAAGTCAGTCAAAACATAAAAAAGAGAACACCTGCTTTCTGGTCTGTTTGCGGCCAGTGAGAGGAGATAGATAGTTAGAGATTCAGTAATCCATCAATATCTTCCTATTGTCCAACCCATCGGGTATCTCACTGCACCACCATAAGCCATGTCTTGAAATATGCATATATACGGATTAAAAGTACATTTACATTGTAACACTTCTGATAGCCAACTTTCTAACTTAGCCCATAATTGTTTGACTTCATAGCATTCCCAGATGGGATGGACTACCGAGTGACTGTTAGTTTTACACTTACTGTAAGACATGACTCTGCCGTTGTGCTGTAGAATTTGTGAATTGTGTCTCGTGTAATACATTTTCTATAAATGAGTTTATTCTGGATTAAGTTACATTTTTGTTAACTGTAATTTCATTAGTTATGTTTCAACATTCTCTCCATCTTGTGCCAATATCATTCTTGCTTCCAATAGTTTGTATGTTTTTCTAAGAGATAGTCAGTTGGATAGGTTCTCTGCATGGTTTTGCATATCTTACCTAACATATGAATATCCTTTTCTCACCCAAATAGGACACCCTCAAAATTGCTCTGATGTCCAAAATCAACATTTCTTGATATGAAACTTTTAAGTTGCATGTATTTGAACATACAGTATCTACATTGGTCATGGAAATAAATGTATTCTATACCTTTAGTTTTCTATACCTTTCATGTGGACCAATTTATCAGTGAATTCTGAAAAGCTATCCAAGGATTTTATCCATAGGGTTGTGTTTCTAGGGAGTGATTTTGGTTTCATTTTCTTACATATTGTTATAGTGTTCTTAACTATGAAGCTGTTCATCTTCTTAGCTTCATCCTTTGAAAATAGACACGTGAAAAGATTCTGGGGATGAGCATGGAAAACACACAACATTCTAATTTTAGACTACACTACGGGCATGGAAAACAAACTCTGGGGGAGCTGTATCATCTGGTATTTCACTTTAACGAGAACACTGACGCAAACCTTTTTCTCTTTGTAGCCTATTTACTTGTCTCATGCCTGCTCTGAACATAAAACTATCTGACAGCCACGCTTATTGTGATTGTTATGTTATTGTAACACAGTCTATTCAAGATGCTATATTTTGAATACAGTTGTCATGCATCTATTTCTTTTGAATAGTAGTTACAGAAAGCTTAATGAGTTAATTCAGAAGAAAAACAGCTGCCTATGGCCTCTGTGAACCCTCGCCAAAATGGTGAAAAATCTGTTGATGTGACCTTGAGCAAAGCACTTAACCCTAACTTGTTCTGTAATACTACGGCTGACCCTGTAAACAACACATTTCACTGCACCTATCCGGTGTATGTGACAATAAAAACGTTTTTTTGGGGGAACTGTATCATGAATGTGGTGTTTACAGCCTCCTCTTGAAGACACACACACACACACTCTCTATATGTGGTTTGGGGTCCCGGATTCCTCAGGAAGAGCTGGCAGTGTGACTGGGGCCCTCCTATTATTATCATACACCATCAGGCCCTATCTGTACTAGTGTAGCGTACTTCTGAAAACAAGACATTACCGGGAAAAAAATAACATGGTCTTACGCACACATATCTGTACTAGGGTTAGTTTTGAAAAGAGACACTACCGGGAAAACAGAGCAGCCTCTCCCTCCCCACACGTTTCCCAAACACAATCAAGTTTCATAAATCTTAATCATGGACTTTTCGTGCCAAGTCTCTCAGAAAATTAAGAGTTATTGCTAAGTTATCTGTCTGGCAATGAATATCAACACCAAAATATTTGTCTATGTGCATTATTACCACAAATTGTCTACATAGCATACAGACACCACCATGCACACAAATGATACACCATTGGGAGGTTTTTTTAACACGTGGTGCCGTTAGTACTAGTGAGATGCAACTCTGCCCTGCGTCCCATAGGGCTCTGGTCGTAAGTAGTGCACTATGTAGAGAATAGGGTACCATTTGGGACGTAGCCTAATTGAAACCAAGGATTGCAATACTAAAGACTTGCTAGTTTTATAAGCCCAGAGCCCAGCCAAGCCTCGGCGCCTGTGAGCTCAGCTACGGCTGAGGCTTTGTTTTCCATTGTCTGTACCATCAGAACAAAAGGAGAGAGATTGGTCTAGGCTTGCCATGTAGGCTGTATCCCAGATGACACCGTATTCCCTATGTAGTGCATTACTTTTGACCAGGGCCCATAGAGCTCTAGTCAAAAGTAATGCACTACATAGGGAATAGGGTACCATTTGGGGCACAGACCATTTAAATACTCACTCTCTGGTTCGTTGGCAGAAAACCATACCTCAAAAATAAATCCACAGTTGTAGGTGTCAACTAAATTAGCAGTTTCAACCAATGGGATGATGCCTAAAGCCTGGTTCCAACTCCTATGGTCATTGACATCTGGGATCAGGCTACACGCATTTCAATACACCCGCAATAACATCTGCTAGGCACATGTATGTGACAAATAAAATGTGATTTGATTTTTTACCACATGTAATCTTTCTTAATTATTTTATTAGGGATCCAAGTGTGAGCAGTGGAGACTTTAATACCAAGGGATCATTTTGGGGTGATGTACAGTAAATCTTGTTATAAATGGCTTTTTATTAGGTTGTTATCAATAGCGTCATATTTTGTTCCATTTCAAATATTCCATTCCCAGCTGGGGGGCAGTCTCAGCCCTCTCATCTCTCAATATTGGCCACCATTAATTGGGTATTTGAGTGACATAAAATAAAGGTGTGCTCTACCTGGCAAGGATGTGTGGTTTATTTTCCATCCATTGTGGGCTCTGCCTTTCAAGCATCAGAAGCGTGCAGTTGCCCATGTAATGACAATGTACTGTAGTTAGCTAATAATGTCTGCAGAGACTTGGTACAGTTGCCTAAACATTATGGTAAATTATATCCTTTTTTTCAACCAATGTACCTAAGCTAGCTAAAATGACCCCCTTTTCAAGACGGTTTAATCACGATTGCTGCGGACACACATACTGTATGATAGGCTACATAGATTGATGGACCAAGTGAAATTGGCTAGCTAGCTAGCTAATGACAGATCAGGTCATTAATTTGGTTAGTTCACAAGCTTCCTTTCAGAATATAAATCAGATGGATATCTCAAAAAATTTGTTGATTTGCTTGCCATCTTTACTGACAAAATGTGTTGCTTTGCTTGCCATCTTGACGGACAACTTTAGAAGGATGAGTTTAGACTCAAATACTTACCGATGTCAAGCTCTTACAAAAGGCTAATCTCTGATGATGAAGCAAACTAAATGACACAATTTGTTTGCTTAGCTAGCTAGCTACATGCTAAATGGATAGGCTACCCTCACATATCTGAAAATACATGATCAATTGATGTTTGCTGATCAAAAAAAAAACAGTTGCTTGCTGAATAAATTTGTGCAATTGTTTGTCATGGAATAATAGGACATTAGTAGTTCTGACTGTATTCTGCAGGTGTTGATTATTTTACAGTAGTTGTCAAAAGAATTTGACAATCCCTTGAAAACTGCATGCAGTTGTCAATGGTTTTAGCAGAGCTGGGAGTCTCCTTGACCCCAAGCAGGCAAATAGAAAGTTCTGCACCTTACATGTTTATTGATAACAACCTATGGCATGCTGTTTAATAGAATGACTGAGGGCCATTATAGAGAACAATCCTGGTCTATAACTGTCAATCAGCAGACTATCTTGCAACTTTAACAAGACTATCTAGTTTTGTATGCTCTGGTTTTTCGTAGAAACCTCTTGATGAAAAAGTCTGTACCGTAACATTTTTCCCTCTAAATATATTTAAATACATAAAATAGTTTGTGTGGATGGGGAGGGGAATAGGGAGGGGTGGGAAAGGGATACAGTGCATTTGGAAAGTATTCAGACCCCTCAACTTTTTCCACATTTTGTTACGTTACACCCTAATTCTAAAATGGATTAAATATTTTTTTCCCTCATCAATCTACATATAATACCCCATAATGATGTAGTGAAAACAGGTGTCATTTTTCTTTTGCAAATGTAAAAAAAAATATTAAAAAAATACCTTATTTATATAAGTATTTAGACACTTTGCTATTAGACTCGAAATTGAGCTCAGGTGCACCCTGTTTCCATTTATCATCCTTGAGATGTTTCTACGTGATTGGAATCCACCTGTGGTAAATTTAATTGATTGGACATGATTTAGAAAGGCACACACCTGTCTGTATAAGGTCCTACAGTTGACAGTGCATGTCAGAGCAAAAACCAAGCCATGACGTCGAAGGAATTGTCCATAGAGCTCCGAGACAGGATTGTGTCGTGGCACAGATCTGGGGAAGGGTACCAAAATATTTCTTCAGCATTGAAGGTCCCCAAGAACACAGTGGCCTCCATCATTTTCTTAAATGGAAGAAGTTTGGAACTACCAAGACTCTTCCTAGAGCTAGCCGCCTGGCCAAACTGAGCAATCGGGGGAGAAGGGCCATGGTCAGGGAGGTGACCAAGAACCCGATGGTCATGCTGACAAAGCTCCAGAGTTCCTCTGTGTAGATGGGAGAAATGTCAAGAAGGACAAACATCTCTGCAGCACTCCATTAATCAGGCCATTTATTGTAGAGTGGCCAGACGAAAGCCACTCCTCAATAAAAGGCACATGACAGCCTGTTTGGAGTTTGCCAAAAGACACCTTAAGGATTCCCATACCATGAGAAACAAGAATCTCTGGTCTAATGAAACCAAGAATGAAACTCTTTGGCTTGACTGCCAAGCGTCACATCTGGAGGAAACCTGGAACCATCCCTATGGTGAAGCATGGTGGTGGAAGCATCGTGGATATTTTTCAGCGGCAGGGACTCAGAGACTTGTCAGAGTTGAGGTAAAGATGAACGGAGCAAAGTACAGTGAGATCATTGATGAAAACCTGTTCCAGAGCACTCAGGACCTCAGACTGGGGCGAAGGTTCACCTTCCAACAGGACAACAACCCTAAGCACACAGCCAAGACAACGCAGGAATGGCTTCGGGAAAAGTCTCTGAATGTCCTTCAGTGGCCCAGCCAGAGCCCGGACTTGACCCCGATCGAACATCTCTGGAGACACATAAAAATAGCTGTGCAGCGGCGCTCCCCATCCAACCTGACAGAACTTGAGAGGATCTGCTGAGAAGAATGGGAGAAACACCCCAAATACAGGTGAGCCAAAATTGTAGCCATACCCAAGATCACTCGAAGCTGTAATCGCTGCCAAAGGTGCTTCAACAAAGTACTGAGTAAAGAGTCTGAATATTTATGTAATTGTGATATCAGTTTTTGAAATGTAATAAATTTGCTAAAATTTCTACAAATCTGTTTTTGCTGTGACATTATGAGATATTGTGTGTAGATTGATGAGATTGATTTTTACATTTAATACATTTTAGAATAAGGCTGTAACATAACAAAATGTGGAAAAAGTGAAGTGGTCTGAATACTCATGCAAGAGTCCCATGCAAGAAAAGTTAGACTAGAATATCTAGCAGGACATTTTTGGGGTGTGCATTTCTTATACCAAAAGACTGACTATTTGAAAAGGGATGCAAGCTCTTTTTTGCTGAATGTGAAACACAGCATCCAATAGAACTCACGGGTAGCTTGAAAGAAGAGCGAAAGCGCGATGGCGGTAGGCTATAACATTTATTTATTCAGACCCATAACCATTCAATCTTAGTGTAGAGAAGAGTAATCCTTCTGTATCTAATTATAGTCCTATATTATTCAAGAATGTCATTACAATGATTAAGATAAGGACAACGGAACTTATTTCATTTAACTGTTGAAAGCGAGGAAGGAATGAAGGAACAATTCAGAGAGAAAGAGTTTGGCTAATAACGTTAGAGGAAATATTATGAAAGGTATACATGCGTCAGCCTACGAATTATAAAAATAGACCCTATTATATTTCAAAAATAAAATAAAATTCGCAAGCCTATACTTTGTAGGCCGCATGTGATGCACCAGAATCGCATGTTCTCTTCTGCTATATATTGACTTGAAGGATGTGTGTAACTCAAGTCCCTATAATACAGTATAATACAATACAGTACATTAAAACAGTTCCCACTCAGGCTGGAAATTCCTTGGTTACCCGGGAGAAAAGTACTTTATTCTCGGGATGGACCTTTTGTAAAATATTGTGTTGCGTGACAAAACTGCACATTTTAGAGTGGCCTTTTATTGTCCCCAGCACAAAGTGCACCTGTGTAATGATCGTGCTGTTTAATTCTTGATATGCTGATTCTGTCAGGTGGATGGATTATCTTGGCAAAGGATAAATGCTCACTAAGAGGTATGTAAACAAATTTGTGCAATCAATATGGGAGAAATACGTTTTTTGTGCGTATGGAACATATCGGGGATCTTTTATTTCAGCTCGTGAAACATGGGACCAAAACTTTACATGTTGTGTTTATATTTCTGTTCAGTGTAATTCTACTGTCTATCTGTATTTGTATTTGTATTTATTATGGATCCCCATTAGTTGCTGACAAAGCAGCGGCTACTCTCCCTGGGGTCCAGCAAAATTAAGGCCGTTTATACAATTTTAAAACATTACAATACATTCACAGATTTCACAACACACTGTGTGCCCTCAGGCCCCTACTCCACCACTACCACATATCTACAGTACTAAATCCATGTGTATGTATAGTGCGTATGCTCTCGTGTGTGTGTGTGTGTGTGTGTGTGTGTGTGTGTGTGTGTGTGTGTGTGTGTGTGTGTGTGTGTGTGTGTGTGTGTGTGTGTGTGTGTGTGTGTGTGTGTGTATGTATGCATGTGTCTGTGCCAATGTTCGTGTTACTTCACAGTCCCCACTGTCCCATAAGGTGTTTTTTAATCTGTTTTTAAATCTAAGTTTACTGCTTGCGTCAGTTACTTAATGTCGAATAGAGTTCCATGTAGTCATGGCTCTATGTAGTACTGTGTGCCTCCCATAGTCTGTTCTGGAATTGGGGACTGTGAAGAGACCTCTTGTGGCATGTCTTGTGGGGTATGCATGGGTGTCTGAGCTGTGTGCCAGTAGTTTAGACAGACAGCTCGGTACATTCAATATGTCAATACCTCTCATAAATAAAAGTAGTGATGAAGTTTCAGCCAGGAGAGATTGACATGCATATTATTAATATTCACTCTCTGTGTACTTCCAGGGGCCAGTCGTGCTGCCCTGTTCTGAGCCAATTGCAATTTTCCTAAGTCTTTTTTTGTTGCACCTGATCACACGACTGAACAGTAGTCAAGGTGCGACAAAACTAGGGCCTGTAGGACCTTCCTTGTTGATAGTGTTGTTAAGAAGGCAGAGCATTGCTATACTAGACAGACTTCTCCCAATCTTAGCTACTACTGCATCAATATGTCTATACAATCTCTGTACATACAGTACCAGTCAAAAGTTTGGACACACCTACACACCTAGGGTTTTTGCTTATTTTTAATATTTTCTACATTGTAGAATAATCGTGAAGACATCAAAACTATGGAATCATGTAGTTAGCAAAAAAGTGTTAAACAAATCAAAATCTATTTTTTATTTGAGATTTTTCAAAGTAGCCACCCTTTGCCTTGATAACAGCTTTGCACACTCTTGGCATTCTCTCAACCAGCTTCATGAGGAATGCTTTTTCCACTCTTGAAGGAGTTCCCACATATTCTAAGCACTTGTTGGCTGCTTTTCCTTCACACTGAGGTCCAACTTATCCCACACCATTTCATGTGGGTTGTGGTCGGGTGATTGTGGAGGCCAGGTCATCTGATGCAGCGCTCCATCACTCTCCTTCTTGGTCAAATAGCCCTTACACAGCCTGGAGGTGTGTTGGGTCATTGACCTGTTGAAAAACAAATGATAGTCCCACTAAGCCCAAACCAGATGGGATGGCATATCGCTGCAGAATGTTGTGGTAGTATGCTTTTTAAGTGTGCATTGAATTCTAAATATATCACTGACAGTGTCACCAGCAAATCACCACCAAACAATCACACCTCCTCCTACATGCTTCATGGTGGGAACCACACATACGGAGACCATCTGTTCACCTACTCTGTGTCTCACAAAGACACATCCGTTGGAACCAAAAATCTTACATTTGGACTCATCAGACCAAAGGACAGATTTGGAAAGGATGGACTGTCGTTTATCTTTGCTTGTTTGTGCTGTTCTTGCCATAATATGGACTTGGTCTTTTACCAAATAGGGCTATCTTTTGTGTACCACCCCTACCTTGTCACAACACAACTGATTGTCTCAAAGCAATAATAAGGAAATCAATTCCTCTAATTATCTTTTAACAAGGCACACCTGTCAATTGAAATGCATTCCAGGTGACTACCTCACGTCATGAAGCTGGTTGAGAGAATGACAAGAGTGTGCAAAGCTGTCATCGAGACAAAGGGTGGCTACTTTGAAGAATCTCAAATCTTAAATATATTTCGATTTATTCAACACTTTTTTGGTTACTACATGATTCCATATGTGTTATTTCATAGTTTTGATGTCTTCACTATTATTCTACAATGTAGAAAACATGAATAATTCAGTCAGATGCTGTAAAGACTGGAAAGTACTGTAGGTACAGTAACATTATACATCCTCTGTTTTTAAAATAGTCATGCTAGCAATTTTATTTAACCAGGCAAATCAGTTGAGAACAAATGTAAATTTTTAATGACAGCCTAGGAACAGTGGGTTAACTGCCTTGTTCAGGGGCAGAAAGACAGAATTTTGTCCTTGTCAGTTCGGGGATTCGATCTAGCATCCTTCTGGATAATAGCCCAACGCTCTAACCACTAGGCTACCTGCTGCCCTAATACATTGACTTGTGTTTAAAAATAAACCTTCTCAGTATTTATCTTAACCTCAGATGATAGAAAAGTTAACAATCATGTAATGTTTCAATAAAAATAAATACACATTTAAGGAAGCCTGTTTTAAACTTTATAGCTAAATGAACCATATACTAGCGCAGCCATCTCAACACTGGGCCGGCTAACACTAGCCGCTAAGCTAATAGCAACCCTATAGGCTTGACAGGCGAGCGTAGTTAGCTTAGCTTTAGCGTATACAGTTTTTCAAACAAAATACAACTCTGTAATATATAACACTTGGATTGGGAGATGTCAGGGCCTAGAAAATATAAACTGAGTAGAAAAGAAGCCACAATATTACCTCAGACATCTGTCTGTAAACAATTGTGGGAAAAATTACATGTGTCATGCATAAAGTGGATGGGCTAACCGACTTGCCAAAACTATAGTTTGTTAAGAAGAAATTTGTGGAGTGGTTGAAAAACACGTTTTAATGACTCCAACCTAAGTGTATGTAAACTTCCGACTTCAACTGTATATATTACTTTTCCGGGTCGAGCATACACTGTGCAGAGTGCAGATTATTGGTATGTTGAGAGAAGTGTTAAAACAATTGCACTGAGCCCAGTGTATTTGTGTTATTTTATTCCATAAGGTCATGATCAGCCCAGGATCGAACCAGGGTCTGTAGTGAAGCCTCTGGCACTGCGATGAAGTGTTTTATACCGCTGCGCCACTTGGGAGGTCCTACACATTCTAAAGTTGATTAGAGCATTTGTTCACATGTTATAGGAGTAACACTTGTACAACAGTCTTACATAATGACCAATGAATCAGAAGAACATTTCACAGTGCTTTTCCTCTGGTGATTCTTTGACATCACATCACATTGTGGGGATCGAATGTATATTTTGCCTGTGCTTCATTGTGTAGAGCAGCAGTATATTTTGACTGGGCCCTTGGCATACATATGGCTGCGGCTGTCCAAATCAACTTTGGTGGGCCTTATATACACTCTGGCACCTGTGGCACAAACGAACTGATCCATCTAAACGTAAATATGCACTTAAAGCGGCAATATATAACTTTTTGGACGGCACAACCAAATTCACATAGAAATGTGAATTATAGATCTTCCATTCTGATTGAAAGGAGGCAGTAGGTCCATTCTAGGTGCGCTTTTTATGTTTTCCATTCTGAAAATATCACTGAATATTGTAACGGCAGTCTACTTCGTCCTCCTCCTCAGACGAGGAGAGGCGAGAAGGATCAGAGGACCAATGTGCAGCGTGGTAATTTGACATAATGAATTTAATAGACAAAACAAAAACACTATACAAAATAACAAAAGAACATACCGTCACAGTCCTAGCTGGTGCAGAACACAAACACAGAGACAGGAAACAACCACCCACAATCCCCAACACAAAACAGGTGTTGCTCAGGACAGAGAGGTAGCTTAGGACAGAGGGACAACTCTGGACTAATGGCAGCTCCGGACTGAGTGGCAGCTCCGGACTGAGTGGCAGCTCATGACTGGAGGGCAGCTCATGACTGGAGGGCAGCTCATGACTGGAGGGCAGCTCATGACTGAAGGGCAGCTCTGGCAGCTCCTGACTGGCTGGCGGCTCTGGCGGCTCCTGACTGGCTGGCGGCTCTGGCGGCTCCTGACTGGCTGGCGGCTCTGGCGGCTCCTGACTGGCTGGCGGCTCTGGCGGCTCCTGACTGGCTGGCGGCTCTGGCGGCTCCTGACTGGCTGGCGGCTCTGGCGGCTCCTGACTGGCTGGCGGCTCTGGCGGCTCCTGACTGACGGACGGCTCTGGCGGCTCCTGACTGACGGACGGCTCTAATGGCTCGGGACAGACGGGCGGCTCTGAAGGCTCGTGGCAGACGGATGGCTCAGACGGCGCTGGGCAGACGGATGGCTCAGACGGCGCTGGGCAGACGGATGGCTCAGACGGCGCTGGGCAGACGGATGGCTCAGACGGCGCTGGGCAGACGGATGGCTCAGACGGCGCTGGGCAGACGGATGGCTCAGACGGCGCTGGGCAGACGGATGGCTCAGACGGCGCTGGGCAGACGGATGGTTCAGACGGCGCTGGGCAGACGGATGGCTCAGACGGCGCTGGGCAGACGAGCAGTGCAGGCGGCGTTGGGCAGACGGCCGACTCTGACCTGCTGAGGCGCACAGTAGGCCTGGTGCGTGGTGCCGGAACTGGTGGTACCGGACTGGAGACACGCACCTCAAGGCTAGTGCAGGGAGCAGGAACAGGGCACACTGGACTCTCGATGCGCACTATAGGCCTGGTGCGTGGTACCGGAACTGGAGGTACCGGGCTGAGGGCACGCACCTCAGGGCGAGTGCGGGGAGAAGGAACAGTGCGTACAGGGCTCTGTAGACGCACAGGAGGCTTGATGCGTGGTGCCGGAACTGGTGGTACCGGGCTGAAGACACGCACCATAGGGCTAGTGCGTGGAGGAGGAACAGGGCTCTGGAGACGCACAGGAAGCCTGGTGCGTGGTGTAGGCACTTGATGGTACTGGGCTGGGGCGGGAAGGTGGCGCCGGATATACCGGACCGTGCAGGCGTACTGGCTCCCTTGAGCACTGAGCCTGCCCAACCTTACCTGGTTGTATGCTCCCCGTAGTCCGCCCAGTACGGGGAGGTAGAATAACCCGCACTGGGCTGTGTTGGCGAACCGGGGACACCATGCGTAAGACTGGTGCCATGTACACCGGCCCGAGGAGACGTACTGGAGGCCAGATATGTAGAGCCGGCTTCATGGCACTTGGCTCAATGCTCACTCTAGCCCGGCTAGTGCGGGGAGGTGGAATAACCCGCACCGGGCTATGAACACGTACAGGAGACATCATGCGCTCTACTGCGTAACACGGTGTCTGCCCGTACTCTCGCTCTCCACGGTAAGCCCGGGAAGTTGGCGCAGGTCTCCTACCTGACTTCGCCACACTCCCCTTTAGCCCCCCCCCCCCCCCCCAAGAAATTTTTGGGTGAGCCTCTCGGGCTTCCAGCCGCTCTGCCTTGCTAGCGCCTCATAATGCCGCCTCTCCGCTTTAGATGCCTCCAGCTCCGCTTTTGGGCGGCGACACTCCTCTGGCTCTGCCCAGGGTCCTTCTCCGTCCAGAATCTCCTCCCATGTCCATTCCTCCTTGAACCACTGCTTCTGTCGCTGCTGCCCGTTAACCCGCTACTTGATCCGGGTTTGGTGGGTGGTTCTGTAACGGCAGTCTACTTCGTCCTCCTCCTCAGACGAGGAGAGGCGAGAAGGATCAGAGGACCAATGTGCAGCGTGGTAATTTGACATAATGAATTTAATAGACAAAACAAAAACACTATACAAAATAACAAAAGAACATACCGTCACAGTCCTAGCTGGTGCAGAACACAAACACAGAGACAGGAAACAACCACCCACAATCCCCAACACAAAACAAGCCACCTATATATGATTCTCAATCAGGGACAACGATTGACAGCTGTCTCTGATTGAGAACCATATCAGGCTGAACATAGAAACAGACGAACTAGACACACAACATAGAATACCCACCCCAACTCACGCCCTGACCAACTAAACACATACAAAACAACAGAAAACAGGTCAGGAACGTGACAGAATATAATATTTATAATATTTTTGGTTATTAAAAATATTTTTCTCAGCGGTTTGGATGGTACAATAATTATCTATACATGTGTTGCCACATACAGTAGACTGATATTAGGAAATCTACTTGAATTTTAGCAACCAGGAAAGGCTGAGCGATTTCAGCATATTGCTCCCGGGTGGCACAGCAGTCTAAGTGACGGCATCACTACATACCCTGGTTCGATTCCAGGCTGTATCACAACTGGCCGTGATTGGGAGTCCCATAGGGCGGCGCACAATTGGCCCAGCGTTCTTAGGGTTTGGCCGGGGTAGGTGGTCACTGTAAATAAGAATTTGTTCTTAACTGACTTGCCTAGTAAAATAAAGGTTATCATTTTTTAAATCAACAGCAGCAACAACAACTTTTTAGTCATCCTTCTAATTGAGGTTGTATGATATGTGTTCAATCAATGTGTTCTGTGATTACCTCAGGAGCCCACGGCTGACACCAATTACAATCTGACAGATATTAGATCCTGAAACATTATATCCTAATCATTAGTTGATTAGTGTATCATTAATACGGTTTTGTCAAGTCAACTCACACCTATTTATTTAAACCTCAGTGTATAAAAGATAATTAATTGTTGGTGTTTTAATTCAGAGTAAAATACACAGTAGAGTATATGAAACAGTTGATGCACATCTGTGTAATGTGCTGTACTCTCGCCTCCTTATTTGTTACTTGGTTGCTGACCTATAATTCACAGTACCAGTGGTGTGCCCAGGACGGCAGAGATTCATGAGCCATCTCATTACCCTCTCCACACTGTAATCCTTCTTAAATTAGAATAGGTTATGCAATGCTAGCATATGACTGGGGCCAAAATAAACAGTCTTGTCTGAGTAAAGGACTGCTGTGATCATCATTTTCTTTCTCTTCTACATACCTCTTGGAGGAGGAGGGCGTTACAACAGGTACAATTTACACCCACCTCCCATATTCCTAGCAGGCAATGACTAAATCAAGCGTGCCTCACAAGTCCTCAACTGGCAGCTTCATTAAATAGTACCTGCAAAACACCAGTCTCAACGTCAACAGTGAAGAGGTGATTCTGGGATGCTGGCCTTCTAGGCAGAGTTGCAAAGAAAAAGCCATATCTCAGACTGGCCAATGAAAAGAAAAGATTAAGATGGGCAAAAGAACACAGACACTGGACAGAGGAACTCTGCCTAGAAGGCCAGCATTCTGGAGTCGCCTCTTCACTGTTGACATTGAGACTGGAGTTTTGAAGGTACTATTTAATGAAGCTGCCAGTTGGGGAATTGTGAGGTGTCTGTTTCTCAAACTAGACACTGTAATGTACGTGTCCTCTTGCATATTTGTGCACCGGGGTCTCCCACTCCTCTTTCTATTCTGGTTAGGGCCAGTTTGCACTGTTCTGTGAAGGGAGTAGAACACAGCATTGTACGAGATCTTCAGTTTCATGGCAATTTCTCGCATGGAATAGCTTTCATTTCTCAGATCAAGAATAGACTGACGAGTTTCAGAAGAAAGTTCTTTGTTTCTAGCCATTTTGAGCCTGTAATCAAACCCACAAATGCTGATGCTCCAGATACTCAACTAGTCTAAAGAAGGTCGGTTTTATTGCTTCTTTAATCAGGACAACAGTTTTCAGCTGTGCTAACATAATTGCAAAATGGTTTTCTAATGGTCAATTAGCCTTTTAAAATGATAAACTTGGATTAGCTAACACAATGTACAATTGGAACACAGGAGTGATGGTTGGGCCTCTGTACGCCTATGAGAGAATTGGAAGAGAAAACCCAGTGTCGGCCATTGCGGTCTAATGATCAAGACATTGGCTTCTCCAAAGGGAGATCCGGGTTCTAATCCCACCTATTACAAAAGCATGAAGTATATAGCAAAAAGGAGTTGCCTGGAATGTTCTCAAACCATTACTGTTCATGATATCATCAAGGGTTCGGATTACACATTTGGACCAATGGGGGGATGCAAAAGGCCCCCCTCCAGATCGCAAGGCATTATTATGAAATATTGGAGTAGCGGCATGACATTTTGATTCCCAGTTACATTGTTTAAAACGTTGTGCCAAATAGAATTTGTGTGAGCAATAATAGGACCAAAGCGTAGTTTAACCTGTCTAGCCCCCCCCCCCCCCCACATTCCACTGAAAAGGAAGCGCGCGAAATTCAAAAAATATTTTTTTGAAATATTTAACTTTCACACATTAACAAGTCCAATACAGCAAATGAAAGATAAACATCTTGTGAATCCAGCCAACATGTCCGATTTTTTAAATGTTTTACAGCGAAAACACCACGTATATTTATGTTAGCTCATCACCAAATACAAAAAAGCACAGACATTTCTTTCACAGCACAGGTAGCTTGCACAAAACCCCCAAATAGAGATAGAATTAGTCACTAACCAAGAAACAACTTCATCAGATGACAGTCTTATAACATGTTATACAATAAATCTATGTTTTGTTCGAAAGATTTGCATATTTCAGGTATAAATCATAGTTTTACATTGCAGCTACAATCACAAATAGCACCGAAGCAGCTAGAACAATTAGAGACCAACGTGAAATAGCTAAATACTCATCATAAAACATTTATGAAAAATACATGGTGTACAGCAAGTGAAAGATAAACATCTTGTGAATCCAGCCAATATTTCAGATTTTTGAAGTGTTTTACAGCGAAAACACAATATAGCATTATATTAGCTTACCACAATAGCCAAAAACACAACCCATTTATCAGCAGCAAAAGTTAGCGATCGCAAAAAAACAGCAAAAGAGATATAATTTTTCACTAACCTTGACAAACGTCATCAGATGACAGTCCTATAACATCAGGTTATACAATACACTTATGTTTTGTTCGAAAATGTGCATATTTAGAGCTGAAATCCGTGGTTATACATTGTGAAAACGTAGCAACTTTTTCCCAGAATCTCCGGATATATTTCTGACACTCACCTAATCTGACCAAATAACTCATCATAAACTTTACTAAAAAATACATGTTGGATAGCAAATGAAAGATACACTAGTTCTTAATGCAATCGCCATGTTAGAATTCTAAAAATAACTTTAGTACGACATACAGCTTACGTTATAGCGAGACAGCGCCTGCAATGAGGGCGGAAAATATTACTAAACATTTTCCACAGAAATACAAAATAACATCATAAATGGTTCCTAATTTTGCTGAGCTTCCATCAGAATCTTGTACAAGGGGTCCTTTGTCCAGAACAATCGTTGTTTGGTTTTAGAATGTCCTTTTCTCCTGTCGAATTAGCAACCAAAGCTAGCCAAGTGGCGCGAAGCTGTCCATCATCACCAAACGCAGAGAACGGAAAAAGCCAAAACTCCCGATAAACTTTCAATAATCTGATAAAACTATATTGAAAAAACATACTTTACGATGATATTATCACATTTATCAAATAAAATCAAAGCCGGAGATATTAGCCGTCTATAACGAAAGCTTTTCAGAACGCAATCCAGGGTTCCTTCCCGCGCCTTGCTGAACAAAGGAAATTTGGGGTCATGTCATTCCAAGAGCTCTCGTTTGACCTCAGATCAAGCTATACACCCCATTTCACCTCTCACTGCCTGTTGACATCTAGTGGAAGGTGTATGAAGTGCATGTATATCCATAGATTTCAAGCAAATGAATAGGAAGGCCCTGGAACAGAGCCTCGATTTCAGATTTTTCACTTCCTAACAGGAAGTTTGCTGCAAAATGAGTTCTGTTTTACTCACAGATATAATTCAAACGGTTTTAGAAACTTGAGAGTGTTTTCTATCCAATAGTAATAATAATATGCATATTGTACGATCTAGAATAGAGTACGAGTCCGTTTAAATTGGGCACGATTTTATCCCAAAGTGAAAATAGCGCCCCCTATCCCAAATATATATATATATATAAGTGAAGACCACCTACGTCTTAAATTATTTGTAAGTTTGTTAATTTGTGACCGACCAACTTGATTCAGTCTTACGTAGCAAAATTTGAAATTGTGTTTTTTTACATTGAAAAAAGTAGAGACTCAGAGCTAGAAAAGTGTTTATCATACACTGCAGTTGAGGAACAATGGGGAAATAATTCTGCTTTGAATGTTGATCAACTTGTAACCCCACTTTTGAGAAAATGGCCCTTGAATGTTTTGGTACACTTACTGAGGAGCCAGGCCTGGCGAAATGACTAAGGGGGCACAAGTATTTTCGCTTGCTGATAACACAGGATTGATAATAATCGATAGTACAATTACACACATTGTATTTGCAGCCACGCACAGCTGTCTTGCCGCAAGATTACAGGCTACTGCACCACTTTACCAACATGGACAATTCATGACCGGCTCGAGAAATTGCAAGTTGTTACAACGCTACATCAATGCAATGCAAAACAGTTGCTAATTACCGTAATAACACTTCCCCATGCCAATACAATGCATTTCCAATCGCGGAACGCAAACAATACTGTACAATGCACTTCCACGACTTCTCGGTACAATGCAGCTTGGACGCAGCTACCAAGCTGCCTTCCCACAAGAGTGCGGTACTACGCTGCGTATAAAAACAGAGAAATTAGTATTCCATAGCAACGAGTTGTTTATGGCAACACTATAGCTACATCGTAACTCAACCATTGGTCAAGGTCTGCCCACCCTCATCAATGTAATGCAAAGCACCTCTTCTACAATATAAATCTTTAAAAACAATCTGATTTTATTATAAATCAAACATTTACAATCCAATCAAATCAAATCACAGGAATCAAGCAGTAGACTTGGCAGCAACGACAAAAAAGAAAATCACGTCTACGCCTATTTCAGACATTTGCCACGTATTTCCAAAAGCTAAGAAATAACAAAATAATACAAGCCCAGCCAAGCGGCGTGTTCTTACCCAGATTCAAAAGAGTTGCAGCTGCCTCTATGTTGTGTTGAACATCCTTAGCAGTCTCTCGTTCCACTCCCCACGGAATTTGCTTGTAAGATCCCTCTCAAATGCCAGTTGAATCAGCTGCGCTTTCCTCCTGTGCAACATGCTCCATTGGTGCTCACTTAATACGTTTTTCAACATTGAAAAAGAGTTCTCGCAAGTTGCTGTGGATGCTCCAAATGTTAATCCGAGCTTCAATGCCATCATCACAGTAGGCATTGCTGTTAGAGGCCCGGAGTATCTATCCAAAATTCTCTGCCTAGTCCATTTTTTTTCTCTCCAGATCGGGCGATTTCATTCTGTAGACAATAGTAAACTCAACTTCCACAAAGTCTCCTGAGATTAAGTCCAGCAGTGGTTTCACCTTTTCCACATCCATAAAGGTTTATTTCTCTGGGTGCAAGGCACACAGGGCCTCAACAAGTTGGCTGTTTCGTTTGTTAAATCTTGCTGACATTTCTCCCAGTACATCATCCAGAGTGCTCAAAAACAGTATTTTGCACTCTCTCTCATTATTCTCTTCTTGCTGGCACATTGTTGTTTCAACCACATATTCCTTCAGATTACTACTCTTTACCGTTTGCTTGGAGCGGGGGTGTCCTTGTGATTGTATTTCTCCCATAACTCATCAAACTCACTGTCACGTCTCAGTTTTACCACACAATTGTGGGCACAGTGGATGACTCCAATGCCAGTGTACAGATCAGTTGCTTCAGCCTGAAGTAACTTGTTAGGGGGGGTCGAGCAGGCTGAGGACTTTGTGGACCATGAAGGCAATGAATCTGAAGCTCAGCTCGGAAACAGCTTTCAATAGGCCGACAGCCTCAAGTTGCACCTCTGTACCATAGGTGTGGGTACTCTCGATTTCTCTGAGCAGGTGGATGATGCTGTCCAGAGATTTTATAACGACACTCACCGTTGGCCAGATGACCAGTCAATCACTGCTCAAGCATTCGTTTCAGTTTCTCTCCCGTATATTGAGCAGCCACAGTTGGTTTCCTGAGAAACTTGTAAATGGAATTACACACCTTAAAAAGTCATACAATGCAGCCTCAGAGGACATAGTGTGCACTATGACTAAATGGAGCTGGTGGTTAAAGCAACACACGTACGGTACTTCCCAATTCAGCTTGTCTGCACTACCTTTTGCATGCCCCCATGTTAACCAGACATCACACTGGCCCCATCATAACATTGACTAAGAATCTTCTCGGTGCTAAGGCCAACATTTGTTAGCTCTGACAGGATCAAGTTAGCCAGCGATAAAGCATTACATTCTTTACTCGTTGCCATTGACAGTAGCCACTCACAAACACGGTTGTTTTCGCCCATGTAACGGAGTACAATTGAAATGTTCTCGTACCCGGTTGGATCTTTAGTTCCATCCACTTTAAAAGTGTGTACCATGAATCACCTACTTAATTCACAATTTCCTCTGTGACTTCCTCACCCATGAGCCCAGTTATTTTATTCTGGATTGAATCCATCGCATCCAAAGTTCCCCTGAGAGGAAGCTCGTTGACAGTAAGACGTTCCACAATGTCCACAATCGATGACAAATGCATACGATGGCTGGTCTTTCTGTCCAAAGTACCATGTATTTCAAATGTTCTTTCCTTGATGCGTGCCTCCCCAGTCCCTTGTTGCTATCAATGGCATGTTGCCAGTTATTATATCCAATTTGGGTAAATGCCTTATCAGCATTAGCATTGGAGCCGATGTACAATTTTCGACAAGGATAGCAGAAAGCTGCATCTGCCTTGCAGGAATATTTCAGCCACTCTCTGCCTTTGAACCATGCGATACAAAATGCCTGTTTTCTCCCACAGTATAGGTGTGTTGGGTATTTCCCCAGACAAACATGCGCTGGTTCCTCATCACCGAGGTCGTCAGGCACTAACGGATGCGTCGGTGCTTGTAATATCCTGGCGGTGCTGCTTCTAGGTTCGATCTTTGCGGCTGCAGGCCCCTCGGGTTGGTTACCTCCTATGTCACCAGGCTGCAAGACGGTTGCGCAGGTGCCTTTGCTGCAGGGCTCAACAGCCTTGGCTTTGGTGCTCAGCGGCCTTGGCCTCTGTGGCAGGCTTCTCCCCCTCCCCCGCCACTGATCCAATGCTGCCGTTGTGCCCTGGCGAAGCCACTTTCTAATATCCATCATGCTATCAGCTACCTACCTAACTGTTAACATTAGCTAATTTCCATCCAGCTGCGCGGTGAAACTTTTTTTTCCGTTATACGTAACTTTGAAAGTAAACATAAATGGTCAAATTAACCCCGCCCTTCTACTGGTAAAATGTGTATGACGTACGATGCATGCAAGGGAGTTGCATGAATGAAGCATACACAACGAATTGGTTGGGCATGACAAAGGGGGCAGATTGTCGGACAGAACTGAGGGGGCACAATATTCCAACTAAGGGGGCAATGCCCCCTTTTGCACCCTCGTGGCGCCGGGCCTGTGGGGAGCTCTTCTTTGTCGAAACCCATTCAGCATTGGTCACACCCTCTTAAGCCATTGCTCTACCCATCTCTTTAAGGATTCACATGTGAGGCCATGTGCTAAACAGAATGAGTAGTTTAGTTAACCAAAATTTCAAGACTAAAAGTGATAAAGTAGTAACCTACAATGATGAAAAACTACATGTAAAAATACACTTTATCTAGTCCTTGGCCTACAGTGCATTCGGAAAGTATTCAGAAGGCTTGACTTTTTCAACATTTTGTTACATTAAAGCCTTATTCTAAAATGGATTAAATAGTTATTTTTCCTCATCAGTCTACACACAACACCCCATAATGACAATTTTTGCAAATGTATTAAAATAAAAACGGAAATATCACATTTCAAGTCCGGGCTCTGGCTGGGGCACTCAAGGACATTGAGACTTTCCCCGAAGCCACTATTGCATTGTCTTGGCTGTGTGCTTAGGGTTGTTGTCCTGTTGGAAGGTGAACCTTCGCCCCAGCCTAAGGTCCTTAGCGCTCTGGAGCATGTTTTCATCAAGGATCGCTCTGTACTTTGCCCTGTAAATGTTTCCCTTGATCCTGTCTAGTCTTCCAGTCCCTGCCGCTGAAAAACATCCCCACAGCAAGATGCTGACACCACCAAGCTTCACCGTAGGGATGGTGCCAGGTTTCCTACAGTCGTGACACTTGGCATTCAGGCCAAAGAGTTCAATTTTGGTTTCATCAGAGAATCGTGTTTCTTATGGTTTGAGAGACTTTAAGTTCCTTTTGGCAAACTCCAAGCGGGCTATCATTTGTCTTTTACTGAAGAGTGGCTTCCGACCTGGGCACTCTACCATAAATGCCTGATTGGTGGAGTGCTGCTGAAATGGTTGTCTTTCTGCAAGTTTCTGTGAAAAAATAATGAGGACTGTTGCATCAATCGTAACTCAACCTTCTAAATAAGCATTCTAGTCACACTGGTTTGAGTGCACACTGCAGGGACCACTGTAGAGTGATCACACCCGTTTGTTGGTACGTGTGAAAAGGTTAGGTGTCAGTCTTTTTCTAATGTATGTACAATGGCATAATCCACAGACATTTGGTACATTAGGAGCTTTAAACCTGTTTGGGATAAGGGGCAGCATTTTCACGTTCGGCTGAAAAGCCCAGAGTAAACGTCCTGCTACTCAGGCCCAGAAGCTAATATATGCATATTATTAGATTGGGATAGAAAACACTCTGAAGTTTCTAAAACTGTTTGAATGATGTCTGTGAGTATAACAGAACTCATATGGCAGGCAAACACCTGAGAGAAATCCAACCAGGAAGTGGGAAATCTGAGGTTTGTAGTTGTTCAACTCATTGCCTTTCTAATATACAGTGTAAATGGGGTCATATTGCACTTCCTAAGGCTTCCACTAGATGTCAACAGACTTTAGAACCTTGTTTGAGGCTTCTACTGTGAAGGGGGAGAGAATGAGAGCTGTTTCAACCAGAGGTCTGGCAGAATGCCATGAGCTGGTCACGCGCGTTGCCGTGAGAGCGACCTGCGTTCCATTGCATTTCTAAAGACAAAGGAATTGTCCGGTTGAAACATTATTGAAGATATATGTTAAAAACATCCTAAAGATTGATTCTATACATCGTTTGACATGTTACTACGAACTGTAATATAACTTTTTGGACTTTTCATCTGAGCTTTCGCCTGGACTTGCCTGCGCCTCGTGAGTTTGGATTTGTGAACTAAACGCGCGAACAAAAAGGAGGTATTTGGACATAAATTATGGACTTTATCGAACAAAACAAACATTTATTGTGGAACTGGGATTCCTGGGAGTGCATTGTGATGAAGATCATCAAAGGTAAGTGAATATTTATAATGCTATTTCTGACTTCTGTTGACTCCACAACATGGCGGGTATCTGTATGGCTTGTTTTTGTGTCTGAGCGCCGCACTCAGATTATTGCATGGTGTGCTTTTTTCGTAAAGCTTTTTTGAAATCTGACACAGCGGTTGCATTAAGGAGAAGTATATCTTTAAGTCTGTGCATGACATTTGTATCTTTTATCAAAGTTTATGAGTTTTACTGTAAATTGATGTGGCTCTCTGCAAATTTGCCGGATGTTTTCGAGGCACAACATTACTGAACATAACGTGCCAATGTAAACTGAGATTTTTGGATATAAATATTAACTTTATCGAACAAAACATACATGTATTGTGTAACATGAAGTCCTATGAGTGCCATCTGATGAAGATCATCAAAGGTTAGTGATTAATTTTATCTCTATTTCTGCTTTTTGTGACTCCTCTCTTTGGCTGGAAAATGGCTGTGTTTTTTGTGACTAGGCTCTGACCTAATATAACCATGGTGTGCTTTCGCTGTAAAGCCTTTTTGAAATCGGACACGATGGGTAGATTAACAAGAAGTTAAGCTTTAATTTGGTGTATTGCACTTCTGAATGTATGAAAGTTTAATATTTCAAAAAAATGTTTTTGAATTTTAGGGCTCTGCCTTTTTAGCGGATGTTGTCGAGGGCGGAACCCCTAGCCGTAAGAAGCTCTGAAAGGCATATCGCCTCAAAGTACAAAGTACAACATTGCTTTATGTTTGTGTATTTTCTGTATACAATAACTATGTATTCATATTATGACTCTCCCATTCCATGGAATGCCCACTACCCACATATGACATCTGCTAAAATGTTTTATCTGTTTTTTCAATGACAGACGGAACAAACAGGATCAACATTGATTTTATACATAAAGACCAATAAAATCCAACGTATTACATGGAATGTTGTTGAACACTTAAAGAGATGTCAACAGATATGGTTTTCCTACAAGACTTATATTTAAAAAAAAGAAATGGAATATTTATAGAGTAGCTGGATTGGTGTAATGCAGACGGTGGGAGACAAGAAGCAAGTACAGGGTGTGAATTTAATAATATAATAAAAATGGAACAATACTAAACAAGAGTAGCGTCTGGACATGAAAAACATAACTAAAAACTGCCTAGGGAATGAACCAAAGGGAGTGATAGCTATAGGGGAGGTAATCATAGAAGTGATGGAGTCCAGGTGTCTCATGCGGCGCAGGTGCGTGTAACGATGGTGGCAGGTGTGCACAATGATAAGTAAACTGGTGACGCCGGAGAGGGGGAGCGGGAGTAAACTTGACAGTTGGAGAGTCCCTATGCTGCCACTTACTGTTGTAACAGCAGAGGTGTAGGCATCCTGATAAGAATACACCCGTAGCCCTTATATCCCAGCACACGGACCAAGGAGGCTGTTTTCTAATGTTGAGTTGTACCTTACGTGTTGAAAAATAAACATTAATTTCATTGTATATCCCACAAGGGACAAATCTCGTGTTTTTAGATAGAACTCAAGTTGTATTAGATCAAATCTGAAAAGGAACTATTATTTTAGCATGCGACCTGAATTATACATTCAATAAAATTGACAGACGTAACATTAACAAATACAAATTCAAGGAACCTACAAATGAAAACTGTAATCTCTTCAAATCATTTACAGGTCACCTGGAGATCACTATTCCCAACTATACATTACTACTCATTTTTTTCTCAAAGTGAAAAAACCTATTTAAGAATTGACTACATTTCTATTTCCCAAAAATGCTTTCAACAATTTACTGGGTTAAAAAATCCATGCCATAGAGTAGTGATATAGGATCATTCTCTGGTATCACGCTTAACTACACCAACAGAAAATACACTTAGCAAGATAATATGGAGAATGAACAGAGCGCATCATCAAGACCCGCCATTTTTTAAATACGTAAATGAAAAAAAAAAAAACTTTTCCCATTACTAATGTAAACATAGAGGACAGAGAAGACGACCCACAATATCATTTTGGATACTTTCAATACTTGAGTTAAATAAATCACTATTTTAGAAAAAGCCCATACAAAAATAAGAAAATAATATATCTAATCTTAAACAGGAATATAATCTTTAACTTTTGAAGAGAATGGAATTATAATTTTTTTATTAAAATTCGAATAAAAAAAACTTCCCGGGTGGGGGACTGTGGGGGAAGTCTCGGATAGTTGAGGGGCAGCTCTTGGGGGGCTGGTTGTTGGAAGCTTGGGCCGGTGGCTGATGGATCGCTGGTTCGGGTCCCCGTTTTTTGACCTTGTGGGAGATCTGTCGACGTTCCCTTGAGCAGGGCATTGACCCTGGTTGCTTCTGTGTGTCGCTCTGGACTGGGAGTCTGTTAGATGACTAATGTTATGTAGTTGTTGAGCAGCTTCACAGCAAGTATAATGTATGTTTTAAACATTCAATGAAAATGTTTTAAATGTAAAAACATTTCACAGCTATCACAAAAACTATTAAACAACAAACCAGTTCAATTGTGTTATGATAAAGATACAGATGTGTAAATAGAAACAACGCAATTAATTATTATTTTAAAAGCTTCTATAAAAGTCTATATAAATCAGGATTAGACAACAGTCTGACTGATCCTACTGTCACGATCGCCGTCGTCGTGGAAATGACCGGACCAAGGTGCAGAGTGGTGAGCGTACATTTTTCTTTATTATAAATGTCACAAAGAAACAACAAAAACGAACGTGAAGCTTACTAGGGCTATACAGGCCACTAACAAAGACAACTACCCACAAAATACAAAAGGTAAAAAGGCTGCCTAAGTATGATTCCCAATCAGAGACAACGATAGACAGCTGTCCCTGATTGAGAACCATACCCGGCCAAAACATAGAAACAAAGAACATAGAGTTTCCCACCCGAGTCACACCCTGACCAACCAAACATAGAGAATAAAAAGATCTCTACGGTCAGGGCGTGACACCTACAGCCTTGTTAGACTCAACAGCCCTGAAACAACTATCATCAGACCAAAAAAAATATCACTAAAAACAGAGATTACCCAAAACTAAATATTAGACACTGTAAAAACATTTGCGCGGAGAAAAGCACCAGGAATGGACCAGGAATTTATTTAACATTTTGGGACAAAGTTGTGCCCCTATTTACACAAATGACACTCAATTCAGTGCTTACTACAGTGGGCTCCAATATTACTGGCACCCCTGACTGACAATGCACAAATAATACTTAAAAAAATATAAACCATATAATTATTGTTATAATAAAATATGTAATATTTAATAATTATCAAAATACCAACATGTGAGAAACACTGTACTTTAATAATGTTTCAATGGAACCAACCAAAATCATACAATTATTTAATACAAAATACATTTCACCAAAATCAAGGTTGCATAAGTATTGGCACTCCTCATTTAGTACTTAGTGCAGCCAACTCTGGCAAGGATAACAGCATGGAGTCTTTTCCTGTAGTGTTTGACAAGGTTAAGGAACACATTTGGAGGGATTTTGGACCATTCCTCTATGCAGATCCTTTCAAAATCCTTCACATTCTTGGGTTTGCGCTTATAACTGCCCTTTTCAACTCAGCCCACAGGTTTTCGATTGGATTGAGGACCGGCGACTGAGATGGCCATGGCAGAACATTGATTTTGTTGTCACAGAACCATTTCTGTATGGATCTTGAGGTATGTTTTGTGTCATTGTCTTGTTGGAAAGTCCACCTACGGCCAAGTCCCAGCCTTCTGGCAGAAGCAACCAGACTGTCAGCCAAAATTGCCTGATACTTGGAGTTCATTATGCCATCAATCTAAACCAGTGCCCCTGGACCTCTGGTATTAAAACAGCCCCAAAACATCACTGACCCACCACCATATTTCACAGTGGGTATGAGATGCCTCTCCTTGTATGCATCTCTGTTTCGCCGCCAAACATGCCGATGCTGTATCTGACAAAAACGTTCAATTTTGGTCTCATCTGACCAGAGCACCTTCTTCTAGTCATAATTGAAATGACGTTTTGCAAACTCGATGTGCTTGCGTCTGTGTCTTGGGATCAGAAAGGGCTTTCTTCTGGCAACCCTTCCAAAGAGCCTGTGGTTGTGGAGGTGGCGTCTAATGTTGCTTTTTGAACCCTGGTGACCCCAAGACGTCCCCAAGGCCTGCAATTATTTCACAGTGATTCGTGGGGATTTTGTTGCTTCTCTCACCATCCTCCTCCCTATCCTGGGGGGCAAAATGCATTTGTGTCCTCTACCCGTGAGGTTCTCAACCTTTCCATAATTTTTTTTTTTTTAGAATTACCCTGACAGTGCTCAGTGGTATATTCAATTGTTTGTGGATCTTCTTGTAGCCATAACCAGATTTATAAAGGTCTACGACCATCTGTCTCTTTCGAACTACCAGTTATTTTGTTTTCTTCATGGTGTTGGATGTCAAAGGAATATTGCATGCGTGTTACCTCATTTTTATATCCTAGTGAAAACGGAAGTGATGTAATGGCTCAATATAGTTCCTTAAGACTTAGATAAACTTAAGTGGAATTCAATTCCTTGTTTAATTTTAGTAGATGTTATTTACAATAATCTTTAAGGGTGCCATTAATTGTGAAACCTTGATTTAGAGGACATTGAGTTTTAATTAAATCAATAAATGATTTTGGTGGGTTCCATTGAAACATTAATAAGTACAGTATTTCTCACATGTTGGTATTTTGAGTTCATCTCTATAATTATATTGTTTATATTTTTAAAGTATTGTTTGTGCATTGACAATCAGGGGTGCCAATAATTTGAGGCCACTGTAGTTCCCTGTATCAAACAAATTATTTCATTTATATTGAAACCCGTAACATCTGGAGAGTCCTCTGCTGATTACAGACCGATAAGTTTAATAAATTGTGACATTAAAATAATAACAAAGCTCCTTAGCAATAGAAAACAGTTTTTTTTTAAATAGATACTTACAAAGAAATACAAGAACTGTTTAATACAATACCCTAAAAAATTAAATATACATTTATCAAAAATTGCTATTGATGCCGAAAAGGCTTTTGACTTTTTGAATGACCTTTTCTATTCAAAACTTTGGAAGCTTTCAACTTTCCAGCTGAAATAATACATAAAATAAAAATATTATGTTCTCCTGATATACCTGACCAACACTGAACACTCAATGCCCTCCTTGTAACGCTCGTCGGAAGGATGAGACCAAGGTGCAGCGTTGTACGTGTTCATGCTTCTTTATTAAAAAACCGAACACCAAACAAAAACAACAAAAGAACAACGAACGTAACGTCTTGAAGGCTCACCAGAGCTAACAGAAACAACATCCCACAACCTAAAGTGGCAAAACAGGCTGCCTAAGTATGATTCCCAATCAGAGACAACGATAGACAGCTGTCCCTGATTGAGAACCATACCCGGCCAAAACATGGAATCACAAATCATAGAAATAAAGAACAGAATGCCCACCCCAAATCACACCCTGACCAAACCAAATAGAGACATAAAAAGGCTCTCAAAGGCCAGGGCGTGACACTCCTTGCTAAAAACATTTTCAGAATACTCTAAAATCTCAGGACATAAAATGAATGTGGGAAAAAATGAAATTATGTCCATAGGAAAAATAAAAATAGTAACTCACGATCTACAGCAATCCTTTGAGTGGACGAGAAAAGATCTAATACTTCGGAAGCTTAGTAAGTGACAACAAACAACAAATACAGTGCTTTCGGAAAGAATTCAGACCCTTTGACTTTTTCCACATTTTGTTAAGTTACAGCCTTATAAGTTTGATTAAATAAATGTTTTTCCTCAATCTACACACAATACCCCATAATGACAAAGTGAAAACAGGTTTAAAAAATAAATAAAAATAAACAAAATATTGAAATACCTTATTTACATAAGTATTCAAACCCTTTGCTATGAGACTCAAAATTGAGCTTAGGTGTATCCTGTTTCCATTGATCATCCTTGAGATGTTTCTACAACTTGATTGGAGTCCACCTGTGGTACATTCAATTGATTGGACATGATTTGGAAAGGCACACACCTGTCTATATAAGGTCCCACAGTTGACATTGCATGTCAGAGAAAAAAACAAGCCATGAGGTCGAAGGAATTGTCCGTAGAGCTCCGAGACAAGATTGCGTTTAGGCAGAGATCTGGGGAAGGATACCGAAACATTTCTGCAGCATTGAAGGTCCCCAAGCACACTGCCAAGACAACACAGGATTGGCTTTGGGACTAGTCTTGGAATGTCGTTGAGTGGCCCAGCCAGAGCCCAGACTTGAACCCGATCGAACATCTCTGGAGAGACCTGAAAATAGCCATGCAGCAACACTCCCCATCCAACCAAACAGAGTTTGACAGGATCTGCAGAGATGAATGGGAGAAACTCCCCAAATGTATTTTACCTTTATTTAACTCGAGCTTGCAACCTTTCAATTACTAGTCCAACGCTCTAACCACTAGGCTACCTGCCGCCCCAAATACAGGTGTGCCAATTTTGTAGCGTCATACCCAAGAAGACTCGAGGCTGTAATCACTGCCAAAGGTGCTTCAACAAAGTACTGAGTAAAGGGTCTGAATACTTATGTAAATGTGATATTTCTAAAAACCTGTTTTTGCTTTGTCATTATTGGATATTGTGTGTAGATTGATGAGGGGAAAAAACAATATAATACATTTTAGAATAAGGCTGGAACGTAACAAAATGTGGAAAAATTCTAGGGGTCTGAATACTTTTCGAATGCACTTTAAATCCATTAAAATTATGCTGATTCATGGTTTCGACTGGCTGAGAAAAGCTGCCTTCCTGTCTGTTTCATCCTGACTCCCGACACTTTCATTACATTGAAACAATGTTTTGAAAATTTCGGAGAGAGAGACAGCAAAGTTTATACTAATTTCCCCTGTTGAAAACTAAATGTTAGCCTAAACGAAATGTGAGATAATGTCTAGATGCTTTTTATAGTGGAGATCAAGTTAATTCATTTCCTGGCTGGGTTGATGAGACAGCGTAGTCAGATGGAACAGAGCAAATAGGCATTTTAACATCATGGATGTATCATGTGGAATAAACACCATTTGGAATGTGGTTTTAAACAATCAGCATTCAGGATTAGTCCCACCCGTTAGTCCCACCCGCATAATTCCTGACACAAACTAGTGCGCCTGGCACCTACTACCATACCCTGTTCAAAGGAACTTAAATCTTTTGTCTTGCCCATTCACCCTCTGATTGGCACACATACAAAATCCATGTCGCAATTGTCTCAATGCTTAAAAATCCTTATTTAAAAATTTAAAAAAAATCGAACCCTTTTTTTGTGGTATTCAATTGGTAGTTACTGTCTTGTCTCATCACTGCAACTCCCGTAAGGTCTCAGGAGAGGCGAAGGTCGAGAGCCGTGCGTCCTCCGAAACACAACCCAACCAAGCCGCACTGTTTCTTGACACATTTCCCACTTAACCCAGAAGCCAGCTGCATCAATGTGCCGGAAACACCGTACACCTGGCAACTGTGTCAGCGTGCACTGCACCCAGCCCACCACAAGAGTCGCTAGTGCACGATGGGACAAGGACATCCCTGCCGGCCAAACCCTCCCCCAACCCAGACGACGCTGGGCCAATTGTAGGCCGCCCCATGGGTCTCCTGGTCGTGGCCGGGTGTGACAGAACCTGGACTTGAATCCAGAATCTCTAGTGGCACAGCAAGCACTACGATGCAGTGCCTTTGACCACTGTGCCACTCGGGAGGCCCCAAATATCCTTCTTTAACCTGTCTCCTCTCATTCATCTACACTGATTTAAGTGGATTTAACAAGTTACATCAGTAAGGGATCATCATTTTCACCTGGTCAGTCTATGTCATCGAAAGAGCAGGTATTTTTAATGTTTTCTAACATCTTCAATCGGTTCATATCGAAGATGCACATTCTGAATCCCCAGAATCTTTTGACATGTCTATTTTAAAGGGATAGAGCTAAGAACATTAACAACTTCATAGTTAAGGACACAGTAACAATATGGAAGGAAACTAAATGTATTCTACAAGAAGCATTATCACTCATTAAAAATAATCCTTCGATAGCGTTTCAGAATTCACAGATGAATTGGTCCACATGGGAAACGAAAGTATTAGAAACGGTAAATGACTTGGTAATAGGAAATACATGTATTTTCGTGAAAGAATTCAAATACAATTTTGGACTGACCAATGTAGATATTTTCAAATACATTCCAACTTCAAAGTTTCATATCAAGAAATTTAGATTTGAAATCCTTTGGATATCAGAGTAGTCTTGAGGGAATCCCATTTCAGTCAGAAATGATCTGATCTGTTCCAACTGTCTTTGTGATTGTCTCCACCCACCTCCAGGTGTCTCCTGTTTCCCCATTAGTCCCCGGTGTATTTATCCCTGTGTTTCCTGTCTCTCTGTGCCAGTTTGTCTTCTTTTGCCAAGTCAACCAGCATTTATCCTAGCTCCTATTTATCCCAGTCTCTGTTTTTTCCTAGTCCTACTGGTTTTGACCCTTGCCTGTCCTGACGTCATATCCGCCTGCCTGACCACTCTGCCTGTTCTGACCTCGAGCCTGCCTATCCCCTTGTACCGTTTGGACTCGGACCTGTTCACTGAACCCCTGCCTGTCGCCTGGTACTGTTTGGCCTCTGACCTGGTCCTGACCTGCCTACCCCTTGTGTTATAATAAATATCGGAACTCAACCATCTGCCTCCTGTGTCTGCATTTGGGTCTCGTCTTGTGCCCTTATATATTCATACGAAAGGTGATCTTGCAGAGAGCTTATCCAACTGACAATCTCTTGTATAAACTATTGGAACCAAGACTTTAAAAAATTACTGTTATTAGCACAAGATGGGAGGGAATGTTGGAACATAACTAAATGAATTACAGTTAACAAATGTTCGCTTAATCCAGTATAAAATAAATTATTGAATATTTAAAGAGACAAAATTCACAAATTCTACAGGACAACGACAGAGTCATGTCTTAAGTGTGTGCTGTCTTTATTGTATATTTTGCATTGTAAATGATTTTTGTTTACATATATAATACAGTTGGAGAGGATAGGCTGTTGTCTTGGGAGAGTGTGCTTTCAACATAATGAATTTAGGAATGGCAACTTGCCCCATGTGTTCGTTGTGGAGCAGTACAGATACTGAGCCAGGCTCCTCAACACCAAAGCAGTCCTCAACTGACCAGACCCAAGATGCGCATCATTGCCAAAATAGCCGCCAAAAAAACTCCTCCTCCTGGATTTACTAAGTTGGTGGGCTCTTTTTAGAACATTTCCCAGAGGATTTTGTGAGAAACAAATGAGAGGAGTCGTTTAAAGTTATGTCGGGGTGTGAGTGGTTGAATGGAGGCTTGAGGCAGTTCAGACAACCCTTCAGTTACACAATAAGACTACATTTAACATACTGTATGATCTTCTGTGATTCGGGAATGCATGTCGGGGAGTTCATACAAGTACATTATTCTTTTTATACAGAGGCTCGAACAAGTACATTTATTTAATTTCACAAGTCTTAAATCCTGCAAACTAATTCATAATTTGTGACTCTGTGTTCTGGCGTTGTATGCTTTTGCTTAGAGACCAGGTTTTTCATTGGAGGTCTCTAAGCCTTTTGGCAGTGCACCTCAGAGAGCTGAGAAAGTTCCAACGCTCCCAGGTTGTAAAAAATATATATATATATACTTTTTCCTCTATTCAATTTTTCCTTTTTTCTATGTGTGGACATAAAACATTGCTGGCCTGAAAACAGTCAGAGTTTAGATGCAGTCTAAGTCCTTGGGGGTGGGGGGGGGGGGGTCGTAGGCCAGACAAGTCTCGTGGGGCTTGTGGGGGAGGCCAGATAAGTCTCATGGGGCTTGTGGGGGTCGTAGGCTAGACGTTCTCGTGAGAAGACCGATTTTCGGGATGTCTTTTGGTCTGACAAACAGCACTGTAGCTCTGCCACTTTCCACCACAGATGCGGAAGGCCGACATAAGCGGATGTGGTGGATTGGGATGCTGCCTAAACAAAAAAAGCACATCTCTAGCTTAAACAGACAGATTTTGTACGGGTGTGTCAATCGACTCTTAAGGTTTTTTTAAAATGCAGCTAACCTATTCTTGGCTTCACCTCTGATGATTTAAAAGCAACTTTCTAAATCAAAGTAAAACATACAGTAATGTACATGTAACAGCTGTTAAATTACTTTGTGAATTTCACCAGGTTCATATATTAATTTAGCATGTTTTGGTATGATACATTCCTGCATCCTGGGGAATAGGGGAGTGTGTACTTACGTTTTTCCCTGAGTGCTCGTTGTCAGATCATGCTTTTTCTGTCGTCTTCAGAAAAGTTAGATCTAATAAGCACAAAAGTCATGACACACATTGTTTTGTTCATGAATAATGGTGTATACAGCGGGGAGAACAAGTATTTGAAACACTGCCGATTTTGCAGGTTTTCCTACTTACAAAGCATGTTGAGGTCTGTAATTTTTTATCATAGGTACACTTCAACTGTGAGAGACGGAATCTAAAACAAAAATCCAGAAAATCCCATTGTATGATTTTTAAGTAATTAATTTGCATTTTATTGCATGACATAAGTATTTGATCACCTACCAACCAGTAAGAATTCCAGCTCTCACAGACCTGTTAGTTTTTCTTTAAGAAGCCCTCCTGTTCTCCACTCATTAACTGCACCTGTTTGAACTCGTTACCTGTATAAAAGACACCTGTCCACACACTCAATCAAACAGACTCCAACCTCTCCACAATGGCCAAGACCAGAGGGCTGTGTAAGGACATCAGGGATAAAATTGTAGACCTGCACAAGGCTGGGATGGGCTACAGGACAATAGGCAAGCAGCTTGGTGAGAAGGCAACAACTGTTGGCGCAATTATTAGAAAATGGAAGAACTTCAAGATGACGGTCAATCACCCTCGGTCTGGGGCTCCATGCAAGATCTCACCTCGTGGGGCATCAATGATCATGAGGAAGGTGAGGGATCAGCCCAGAACTACACGGCAGGACCTGGTCAATGACCTGAAGAGTGCTGGGACCACAGTCTCAAAGAAAACCGTTAGTAAAACACTACGCCGTCATGGATTAAAATCCTGCGTCGCACGCAAGGTCCCCCTGCTCAAGCCAGCGCATGTCCAGGCCCGTCTGAAGTTTGCCAATGACCATCTGGATGATCCAGAGGAGGAATGGGAGAAGGTCATGTGGTCTGATGAGACAAAAATAGAGCTTTTTGGTCTAAACTCCACTCGCCGTGTTTGGAGGAAGAAGAAGGATGAGTACAACCCCAAGAACACCACCCCAACCGTGAAGCATGGAGGTGGAAACATCATTCTTTGGGGATGCTTTTCTGCAAAGGGGACAGGACGACTGCACCGTATTGAGGGGAGGATGGATGGGGCCATGTATCGCGAGATCTTGGCCAACAACCTCCTTCCCTCAGTAAGAGCATTGAAGATGGGTCGTGGCTGGGTCTTCCAGCATGACAACAACCCGAAACACACAGCCAGGGCAACTAAGGAGTGGCTCCGTAAGAAGCATCTCAAGGTCCTGGAGTGGCTTAGCCAGTCTCCAGACCTGAAACCAATAGAAAATTTGGAGGGAGCTGAAAGTCCGTATTGCCCAGCGACAGCCCCGAAACCTGAAGGATCTGGAGAAGGTCTGTATGGAGGAGTGGGCCAAAATCCCTGCTGCAGTTTGTGCAAACGTGGTCAAGAACTACAGGAAACGTATGATCTCTGTAATTGCAAACAAAGGTTTCTGTACCAAATATTAAGTTCTGCTTTTCTGATGTATGAAATACTTATGTCATGCAAAAAAATGCAAATTAATTACTTAAAAATCATACAATGGGATTTTCTGGATTTTTGTTTTAGATTCCGTCTCTCACAGTTGAAGTGTACCTATGATAAAAAATTACAGACCTCTACATGCTTTGTAAGTAGGAAAACCTGCAAAATCGGCAGTGTATCAAATACTTGTTCTCCCCACTGTATATAGCGTTTACTCATAAGGGTCAAGTTGCAATTGTAATTGTATTATGATTATGAATTTAACATGTGGTTCCTAGCTAGCTAGTGTATTGTACTGTGTACGTGAACGATGGCTAGCTCCTTGACTGATCTCAGTCCTTTGTCTTGTGTGTCTATGTTGTAGAGAGAGGTGACGATTAGCACTACATCATTAGTGCTCTATAAAATGTTAAGTATTTTATTTGCGATGCAGAGAACTCTGACACATTAAAACAGCCTTATTCTAAAATGTATTAAATATTTTTTCCCTCATCAATCTACACACAATATCCGATAATGACAAAGTAAAAACAGGTTTTTAGAATAAGTATTCAGACCATTTACTCAGTACTTTGTTGAAGCACCTTTGGCAGCGATTACAGCCTTGAGTCTTCTTGGGTATGACGCTACAAGCTTGGCACACCTGTATTTGGGGAGTTTCTCCCATTCTTCTCTGCAGATCCTCTCAAGCTCTGTCAGGTTGTATGGGGAGCGTCTCTGTACGGCTATTGTCAGGTCTCTCCAGAGATGTTCGATCGGGTTCAAGTCTGGGCTCTGGCTGGGCCACTCAAGGACATTCCAAGACTTGTCCCGAAACCACTCCTGAGTTGTCTTGGCAGTGTGCTTAGGGTCGTTGTCCTGTTGGCTTGTCTGAGCTAGAATGGCCCATGTTTCACAGTAAGGAACAATCCCAATCTTCTTCTCTGTCTCGAAGGACACTAACATTCGCTATGTTGGCTTGAATGTCGAAATTGCATTTGTAATATTGGATGCCACCAATATAGGCCTTACTGGGTTATCATCGAAAAGCTGGGTTATCATCGAAAGCCAGAAAACGAATGCAACTTCTCAACTACCCACCTGAGTCTTTTGACTTAAGCTACCACACATGTCCTGCATGCACTGCATGTTCAAATCACACCTTTACGATGGTTCACTGAATAATTTGTTCTTAATTCATTGTTTTATTGCTGGTAGAATAATGTGTAGGGAACTATCTGGGGTAAAGACATTAGGCAGAGACTGTAAAGAACATGCACTGTACAGATTGAAGCTTTGTTTATATTCAACAATCTAATGCATTTTGTTTGGCTGTGGTTGGTTTATGGTTCATACTGCAGTTTCAACATCTGTAAGGAGAGGATGAATGTATGTCCTCTTGTCCTCTTATAACTTAATAAAGAAATGATGTATTGAAAACACATTAAGGAGAGTTATAATGTAAGTCAATTGAACATGTATCTACTAATGGGTAATACCAAATGTACTAGAACACAACACACCAGGTGCTAGTGTTTTATTATGTGATGAAAAATAAGCCTTTATAACTTGGCATAGTCTTACCACAAGAGGTCTAACTAAAGAGCAAATCTCAGAGCCGGCCAACAATCCCTAACACACTTGGCCTAATGTTCGAGTCAAGCCTTGTAATTGGAGCATGACCTAGCAGAATTATAAATGCTGTGCGTCCCAAATGTCACCCTATTACCTACACAGTGCACTACTTTTGACCAGAGCCCTATGGGCCCCAGGGTCAAAAGTAGTGCACTACATGGGGAAAAGGGTACCATTTGGGACGTACACATAGTGGTTATATTCTATTGTCCATGAATCACCTATTCAATCTAACAAAACCCCAAATGACTCATAGCATTTTTTTTGTGGTAAATAACTCATGTCCTGAAGTATAAGTGCAATCAAATGTTCTATAAAGCATTAAGGTCAATCGCAGCATTCAAGGACAACGCTACAATGCACTGTAGGAGAATTGCATCTGACACAAAATGTGAGTTCTCTTCCAACCGCTTTAGCTTTCTTTTGTTATTTTCCTTTATTACTGTAAGTAACCACTGTAACTTTCACTTTGGTTTAGGTTCATATTGATTCAGAAATCGTATGTTATTTTCCTGTCCCTTACTAAAAAAACACATGTGATCTTATGTGAAATGAATATGATAACGTGTAAAGCAACATATGATAACATGAAACTACACATTTCAAAACGTGATCCCATGTAAAGTGTTCCAAAAACAGATGTTTTCAAATGATTTCACGTGAAATCCTGTGATTTTTCACATGTGAAATGATGTGTTTTTCCTGTAAGTGGTATTATTGTAACCAACCAATGTAACTTTTCTTTGGCTAAGGTTTATACTGATATAGAAATCTCATATTATTTTCCTGTATTACCCTAATCAACCACTGTAACTTTCCCTTTGGATTAGGTTTATATCTGAAGCTGATACTGTAATCTCAGGTCATTTTTCATCTTGAGTGGTATGTATGAGGTGTTGTGTTGGGACTGGGCGTGTGTCTCGACCCACCCAACCATGCTGTTGATATCTCACTACAGGGGAGGGGTAGAGGAAATAAGTATACAGGAAGACACATATCCATCATAATCATACTCATATATGTTGGACCGTATATACACTGCTCAAAAAAATAAAGGGAACACTTAAACAACACAATGTAACTCCAAGTCAATCACACTTCTGTGAAATCAAACTGTCCACTTAGGAAGCAACACTGATTGACAATAAATTTCACATGCTGTTGTGCAAATGGAATAGACAAAAGGTGGAAATTATAGGCAATTAGCAAGACACCCCCAATAAAGGAGTGGTTCTGCAGGTGGTGACCACAGACCACTTCTCAGTTCCTATGCTTCCTGGCTGATGTTTTGGTCACTTTTGAATGCTGGCGGTGCTTTCACTCTAGTGGTAGCATGAGACGGAGTCTACAACCCACACAAGTGGCTCAGGTAGTGCAGCTCATCCAGGATGGCACATCAATGCGAGCTGTGGCAAGAAGGTTTGCTGTGTCTGTCAGCGTAGTGTCCAGAGCATGGAGGCGCTACCAGGAGACAGGCCAGTACATCAGGAGACGTGGAGGAGGCCGTAGGAGGGCAACAACCCAGCAGCAGGACCGCTACCTCCGCCTTTCTGCAAGGAGGTGCAGGAGGAGCACTTCCAGAGCCCTGCAAAATGACCTCCAGCAGGCCACAAATGTGCATGTGTCTGCTCAAAGGGTCAGAAACAGACTCCATGAGGGTGGTATGAGGGCCCGACGTCCACAGGTGGGGGTTGTGCTTACAGCCCAACACCGTGCAGGACGTTTGGCATTTGCCAGAGAACACCAATATTGGCAAATTCGCCACTGGCGCCCTGTGCTCTTCACAGATGAAAGCAGGTTCACACGCACATGTGACAGACATGACAGAGTCTGGAGACGCCGTGGAGAACGTTCTGCTGCCTGCAACATCCTCCAGCATGACCGGTTTGGCGGTGGGTCAGTCATGGTGTGGGGTGGCATTTCTTTGGGGGGCCGCACAGCCCTCCATGTGCTCGCCAGAGGTAGCCTGACTGCCATTAGGTACCGAGATGAGATCCTCAGACCCCTTGTGAGACCATATGCTGGTGCGGTTGGCCCTGGGTTCCTCCTAATGCAAGCCAATGCTAGACCCCATGTGGCTGGAGTGTGTCAACAGTTCCTGCAAGAGGAAGGCATTGATGCTATGGACTGGCCCGCCCGTTCCCCAGACCTGAATCCAATTGAGCACATCTGGGACAACATGTCTCGCTCCATCCACCAACGTCACGTTGCACCACAGACTGTCCAGGAGTTGGCGGATGCTTTAGTCCAGGTCTGGGAGGAGATCCCTCAGGAGACCATACGCCACCTCATCAGGAGCATGCCCAGGCGTTGTAGGGAGGTCATACAGGCATGTGGAGGCCACACACACTACTGAGCCTCATTTTGACTTGTTTTAAGGACATTACATCAAAGTTGGATCAGCCTGTAGTGTGGTTTTCCACTTTCATTTTGAGTGTGACTCCAAATCCAGACCTCCATGGGTTGATAAATTTGATTTACATTGATCATTTTTGTGTGATTTTGTTGTCAGCACATTCAACTATGTAAAGAGAAAAGTATTTAATAAGAATATTTCATTCATTCAGATCTAGGATGTGTTATTTTAGTGTTCCCTTTATTTTTTTGAGCAGTGTATTTGGCTCGGACATTGGATACTGACAGGAGATGTTCGCCCACGTAAGAAAAATAACTCAACTTCACTCTTGCACGCATACTGTCACGTTCGTCATAAGGAGTGGACCAAGATGCAGCGTGATATATTTCCATCCTTTTATTTGGAAGAGAAACTAAAGAACAAAAACAATAAAGCGACTAATTGAAACGTGAAGCTACATGCAGTGCAGAAAGCAACTACACACAAACATAGTCAAGATCCCAAAAATCACAATGGGGAAAATGGCTACCTAAATATGATCCCCAATCAGAGACAACAATAAACAGCTGCCTCTGATTGGGAACCATATCAGGCCAACATAGATATTATATTCCCCTAGATAACCCACCCTTAATCACATCCCGACCTAACCAACATAGAGAATAAACAGCTTTCTATGGTCAGGGCGTGACACATACTCACACATGCGCACAACCACATGTACACAAACGCACACACGCACAAATTCATATCTGGAGAAAATGGCACCGACAGATAGGGCAGCCGTGCTTCTAACCCCTAGGCAGCTTTGCAGTATTTCGATTTTTTATGTATTATTTCTTGCATTATTAGCCCAGAATTTTTTGGTGTTATTACATACAGCCGGGAATAACTTTTGGATATCAGAGCGGCGGTAACTCAACAGCATTAACAGAATTACGATCAGTAATACAACTTTCCCGAATCGGATCCTTTGTTCGTACCCCCCAGGGCAATTGAACTGATTCCAGAGGCTGATCCAAAACACCGCCGGCGGATTAGAGGCATTCGGAGTGGACTTCTAGTCAGGGGGTGCGCACACCACCCACCACTGCCGAGTATATTACTTGCTTACGTTCAGTCTCTCTATAAAAAAAGTTGACCAGCTCAGGGTGAGGATTTCCTTCCAGAGAGACATCAGGGATTGTAACATACTGGAACGGCAACTGCAACGCCCGAAACCACAGGGCTCTCCAGAGGGTGGTGCGGTCTGCCCACCGCATTACCAGGGGCAAACTACCTGCCCTCCAGGGCACCTACAGCACCCGATGTCACCCGAGCCACTGCCTGTTCAACTCGCTATCATCCAGAAGGCGAGGTCAGTACAGGTGCATCAAAGCTGGGACCAAGAGACTGAAAAACAGCTACTATCTCAAGGCCATCAGACTGTTAAATAGCCATCACTAGCACATTAGAGGCTGCTACCTTATATACATGGACTTGAAATCACTGGCCACTTTAATAATGGAACACTAATCACTTTACACAGCTGTACAGTTCGATGAAACATGGTGAAGCACCAAAATTGCCCTCGCTGGAAGCCTGTGTTTCAGACATAAGGAAGTGGATGGCTACAAATGTTTTACTTTTAAACTCGGACAAAACAGAGATGCTTGTTCTAGGTCCCAAGAAACAAAGAGATCTTCTGTTGAATCTGACAATTAATCTTGATGGTTGTACAGTCGTCTCAAATAAAACTGTGAAGGACCTCGGCAGTACTCTGGACCCTGATCTCTCTTTTGACGAACATATCAAGACTGTTTTTTTCCATCTACGTAACATTGCAAGAATCAGACATTTTCTGTCCAAAAATTATGCAGAAAAATGTATCCATGCTTTTGTCACTTCTAGGTTAGACTACTGCAATGCTCTACTTTCCGGCTACCTGGATAAAGCGCTAAATAAACTCCAGTTAGTGCTAAATACAGCTGCTAGAATCCTGACTAGAACCCCAAAAAAGAATCATATTACTCCAGTTCTAGCCTCCCTACACTGGCTTCCTGTTAAGACAAGGGCTGATTTCAAGGTTTTACTGCTAACCTACAAAGTATTACATGGGCTTGCTCCTACCTATCTTTCCGATTTGGTCCTGCCGTACAAACCTAAACGTACGCTACGGTCACAAGATGCAGGCCTCCTAATTGTCCCTAGAATTTCTAAGCAAACAGCTGGAGGCAGGGCTTTCTCCTATAGAGCTCCATTTTTATGGAATGGTCTGCCTAGCTATGTGAGAGACGCAGACTCGGTCTCAACCTTTAAGTCTTTATTGAAGACTCATCTCTTCAGTAGGTCCTATGATTGAGTGTAGTCTGGCCCAGGAGTGTGAAGGTGAACGGAAAGGCACTGGAGCAACGAACCGCCCTTGCTGTCTCTGCCTGGCCCTCTCTCCACTGGGATTCTCTGCCTCTAACCCTATTACAGGGGCTGAGTCACTGGCTTACCGGTGCTCTTCCATGCCGTCCCTAGGAGGGGTGCGTCACTTGAGTGGGTTGAGTCACTGACGTGGTCTTCCTGTCTGGGTTGGCGCCCCCCCCCCCTGGGTTGTGCCGTGGCGGAGATCTTTGTGGGCTATACTCGGCCTTGTAAGTTGGTGGTTGAATATATCCATCTAGTGGTGTGGGGGCTATGCTTTGGCAAAGTGGGTGGGGTTATGTCCTGCCTGTTTGGCACTGTCCGGGGGTATCATCGGATGGGGCCACAGTATCTCCTGACCCCTCCAGTCTCACTCTCCAGAATTTATGCTGCAGCAGTTTGTGTCGGGGGGCTAGGGTCAGTCTGTTATATCTGGAGAATTTCTCTTGTCTTATCCGGTGTCCTGTGTGAATTTAAGTATGTTTTCTTTCTTTCTTTCTTTCTTTCTTTCTTTCTTTCTTTCTTTCTTTCTTTGAGGACCTGAGCCCTAGGACCATGCCTCAGGACTACCTGGCATGATGACTTCTTGCTGTCCCCAGTCCACCTGGCTGTGCTGCTGCTCCAGTTTCAACTGTTCTGCCTGTGGCTATGGAACCCTGACCTGTTCATCTGACGTGCTACCTGTCCCAGACCTGCTGTTTTCAACTCTCTAGAGACAGCAGGAGCGGTAGAGATACTCTCAATGATCGGCTATGAAAAGCCAACTGACATTTACTCCTGAGGTGCTGACCTGTTGAACCCTCGACAACTACCGTGATTATTATTATTTGACCATGCTGGTCATTTATGAACATTTGAACATCTTGGCCATGTTCTGTTATAATCTCCACCTGGCACAGCCAGAAGAAGACTGGCCACACGTCATCGCCTGGTTCCTCTCTAGGTGTCTTCATAGGTTTTTTGCCTTTCTAGGGAGTTTTTCCTAGCCACCGTGCTTTTACACCTGCATTGCCTGCTGTTTGGGGTTCTAGGCTGGGTTTCTGTACAGCACTTTGAGATATCAGCTGATGTAAAAAGGGCTATATAAATACATTTGATTTAATAATGTTTACATTTTTTTGCATTACTCATCTCATATGTATATACTGTATTCTATTCTACTGTATCTTAGTCTATGCCGCTCTGACATTGCTCGTCCAAATAGTTATATATTCTTAATTCCATTCCTTTACTTTAGATTTGTGTGCATTGTGTGTATTCTTGTGAAATTGTTAGATATTACTTGTTAGATATTACTGCACTGTTGGAGCTAGAAACACAAGCATTTCACGACACCGACAATAACATCTGCAAAACATGGGTATGTGACCAATAAAATTTGATTTGATATCACACACCCTGTTGACATACTGCAGGAAAAAAAAACACACTCCCATTTTGACTATTGTTTCTTTTCAAATCAGACAGATCTGGAGGAGGCTTGATGAAGCATTCCAAAGATCCTCTCTAGATTAGCATGTCATCTGCGTTTAAGGGAATACCGTGGGAAGATAATAAACAGTGGAGAGGAGATACTAAAACAGTGAAACATCTATGCTTAATCCCTAGGTGTCCACTTCATGGTTGTTTTCAATAAGTCTGAGGCAAACTATAGGCTTTTTTATTATGGTTGTTATATGATGAAGTACAGTCATTATGTGATGAAGAAAGTCTTGTTTTTGGTCTGATGAAGCAGCAACATTGGAGATGCTTTTCCTGTTTTGTCTAATTTATGTCCTGTAGTCAATGTTCAATAGACTACAATCCTTCTCCAAAGTGTAAACACTGCTGGACTGTTTGTTGCCTTTGATACATTTCAGATCACCTATGCGAGTGTGTGTGTATCTGTGACTGTGTGCTCGCTCTCTGCACAGATGAAAACTTGGAAACAGTGTTGTCTTGGCAGAAGCCTCACTCTGAAAACAGGACTCTATTGTACACAGACAGGGTTGTAGTTCTAACAAGGTTGATTTAATGTTGACTGTACTGCTAGGAGGACAGGATGGGGGAGTATGAGGGACCCTCCCAAACACAACCTCCCTAGCCCCATAACCACCTTGGCTAAAAACCAAATGGCATCCTATTCCCCTTGTAGTGCACTTTTGATCAGGGCCCCTAGGGCTCTGGTCAAAAGTAGTGCACTATGTAGGGAGGGTGCCATTTGGGACATAACCCTTCTGATTGCCAAGTTTATCCACATCTCACATTGTTATCTCTCTCCCGAGACTAAACGTACTTTGCTGAGGCACCTCTCTAATGAGCCAGAGCCCTGAACAGAATGTTTGAACACAAATATCGGTTGTATATTAAAAACAAAATAAATAATAAGAAAAGAAACTGTGAAGAAACTGGCTCTGCATCAAAAGGACTCTCTATTCCCTATATAGTGCACTACTTTTGACCAGAACCCAATGGGCCCTTGACCTGTTCAAAAGTAGTACACATAGGGATTAGGGTGCCATTTGGGAAAAATTCAGGATTAATTTGATGTCTACACATACACTCCCCTTCGTATTTATTTGGACAGTGGAGTTAAAACGTTCAATTTGGCTCTATACTCCTTATAGTTGAGATCAATTGTTTCATATGAGGCGACAGTACATAATGTCACCTTTTATTTTAGGGTATTTTCATACATACACTGTAAAAAATAAATGCTGGGTTGCAGGCGTTGGGATAGTTGTGTTGTTGTCTTTAGAAACCGCTGGATTATTGATGGTGGGTGCAGGGTTATTGGTCAGATCAAAAGACCGGAGGCCTTTAGTAGAGTTCTTTTTTGCCACCCATGAGAGTAAATGTCAGTCCTGTTCATCTGTTCTGTTGTATTGTTATTACATGTTATGGTTGACATTTTTATACAGTAGCTTCAATAAATCCTCTGAAAGCCTTTGTAAATCCTATTGTCGGTATACCTTAAAAAAATATTTTAATATTATAGAATTGTGAAATGCAAAACAGTTCAAGGAAAATGTTAATTTGCAGTATGCAAATTTATGATGAACAGGAATTATATTGACTCTTAGTAGTGGCCAATGAGATCTAGCTGAAAGGAATACGTTCAAAAAGACCCAGCCGCAAAGTCAACGCAGCATGTTTCTGAAAACTTTTACATCAATTTTTTTTACAATAAAAGTGACTCCAAAATGACACAATAAATGATTTACCATTTATATATTATCTTGGGAAAAAGCATCATCTGAAACACAACCAACACAAACTGCAAATGCATCCAACAAGTTTGTAGAGTCACAAGCTTGATGTGGTCATTGTTTGCTAGGAATATGGGATCAAATACTAAACTTTGGACTACTGTAGCCCTTTCCTGCAATCAAATGAACAAATCGCCAAAGGTGGGACCAAGTCATTGTTTTACAAGTCACAAGTAAGTCTCAAGTCCCAAGTCAAGTCCCAAGTCAAGACAGGCAAGTCCGAGTCAAGTCTCAAGTCAAGACCGTCAAGTATCGAGTCAAGTCTCAAGTCCTAAACTTTGAGTTTCGAGTCCTAAACACGTCATAATGTGCTCTTCACCAAATGTATTACCATTTCATATTTTTAACAAGAGTAATAGTTAGTATATTACATTTACGCAAATCATGAATGCTTTTAAAAATATCTATATATTTATTACTTTCCAAATAAACGTTATATTTCCATAGAAATACATGGGGAACCATGAGAAAGACCACCCCCCAATATCGATCGACTATCGAGGATCGCTATGGTGCGCAATCGGGCGATGTAGGCTTGTACACAATCGCCCCAACCTTAACACACACGCACACACTGTCACGATCGTCTAAGGGTGAGAGAGAGGACCAAGGCGCAGCGTGTGCAAAATACATCTTCTTTTATTAGAAGAGAGAAAAACACGAAACGAACACTATACACAAACTAACAAACTGACGACCGTGACGCTATAATGACAAATAGTGCTGACACAAACACTACACATAGACAATTACCCACAAACACATGATGCCCATGGCTGCCTTAAATATGGCTCCCAATTAGAGACAATAAACCACAGCTGTCTCTAATTGAGAACCAATCCAGGCAGCCATCGACATACAAACACCTAGACAAGACATTTCCCCATTAAACCTACAAACCCCTAGACAAACCAAAACACATACTTCCCCATGTCACACCCTGACCTAACTAAAATAATAATGAAAACAAAGATAACTAAGGCCAGGGTGTGACACACACTCTTTGTGTGGTTACAGTAGGCTAATGTATGTCAGTGGTTTTAGGAACAGCAGTAACATCAGGCAGGATTTAAGCTACCAACTGCCTAGCCAGTTGTAGCTCAATCTTGGGTGCAATGATCACGTTCCCGCACTGACTGACTGTGTGGAGGCTCATTGATTACACGTTACATTAGCCTACATGATACACTAGTAAAGTAATCAAATATAGAGCCGTCGGCTATATTAGCCACGACTTCAAACTGTAATCCGTTAAATGAAGAGTTGATGCGCTACACACTTTTGTTAATAGCATCATTTTTAATATTTGGGCTTGGGGAGGGTATCAAGTTGGGTCGAGTCATAAGGCTTAAGTCCAAGTCAAGTCACAAGTCATTGGTGTTAAAGTCAGTCGAGTTGCAAGTCATCATATTTGTGACTTGAGTCTGACTCAAGTCCAAGTCATGTGACTTGAGTCCACACCTCTGCAAATCGCCCTCAAGTGGCGTCATGGGTGGAATGTTATTAATATTTTCCATAATTACTAAACATTATTTTAAAATCCCTGCCAAAAATCTGGTGTTTCTATGTCAACCGGTGTTGTTATATTTCAGTCTTCTGTGATGTATATAAAGTGTATTACACAGCGGCTGGGTCTAATCCTGAATGTTGATTGGTTAAAACCGCATTCCAACCGGTGTCTATTCCACAAGTTACCACCGGCTAAATCTATTACGTTAAATTGCCTATTTACTCTGTTCCATCTGACTGTGCAATCCACTGTCTCATCAGCCCAGCCAGGCAATTTATAAACTTGATTTCCACTATAAAAAGTAGTGGAGCTCTCCACATTATCTCACATTTCTTTTGGACTAACATTTAGAGATTTGTATAAACCTTGCTGTCTGTCTCTCCGACATTTGCAACATTGTTTCAATATTGAAAGTTGATCTCCAGGTTTCCCATAGTAATGAACGTGTCGTGAGTCGGGACGACACAGACAGTCAGGCAGCGTTTCTCAGCCAGTCAAAATCATGAATCAGCTGGCATCCTTTTTATGGATATATACTGTACAAAGAAATGTCAATTGAAAAAAGGTAAAACGAAACAAAGTTCAGCTAGTGCTCAGTCTTTCCAGCTCAGTTTAACGTAAATGTGTTAGCTGTGTTGTTGACTAGCTCCTCTGAACAACAGTGTCTTGACGAGAGAGCACATTTTCTATGCCGGGTGAAATAGTGCCTCATTAGCACATTATTATGGATGTGTCCAAATAAATGCCACTAGAAAACAGCTTAAACAATTGAAAATGCAGCTACAAAGTTACAGAAAGCTAAACCAACAACCACACAAACTAAAATTGGATAAATTGTAAACAAAGGCCCCACAAGGAAAAACTTAACAAGCTAGCTAGTTAGCATTTCTTTGTTATTGCAGAGACCATTTTTTTTGGAGCATCTGATGACCTTACGTTGGTGAGTGATGAACATGAATTTCTCTGGTCCCTACTGTTGCAGTCATGACGCAAGTGGCGGTATGCTGTCAAATCATGCTTCTAGTTTGACCAGCTGTTTTCAGCAACTGGTATTTTTGAATTCGGTTGTCATGTTGGAAGGTTCGCTAGCAACAAACTATTTATCTAGCTTCTAGCCTAGTGTTTGGTATGCAGTGTGAACTCCTCGTATTGAACTGAGTGACCTCACGAGAAGGCAAACTTTTCTAGCTATACCAGGCAAAATAGGGCATTATCAGCTCATTGTTATGGATGTATCGTGACTGTGTTAGCTGTAGCTAGCTGGCTAGCTAGCAAGCAAGGGATAAGAACTGAGCATGGCAATGGAAAATAAAGAACAAACGAATCGAACGAAGGACTGGGTCGCATCTCTACCAACCAAAAGATGAGAAAGTATGAATTTGCTGATAAAAATGAAAATCGAAATAAAAATAATTTATTTCTACCGGTTAATGTGTTCTTTAGTATTGTTTTCTTTGGCAACTGTGGTATAAGTGGAATAAACGCCTCCATTCTGTACATTACCTTGGAAAAATGAACTGCAAGGGGACTAGTCTCCGCCTCGTACCGCTGCGTCGTCTATTATTTCCAAGGTAATGTATAGAACATCTGCGTTTATCCCTTACATATTGGGATGCAAACTCAAAATGTAATACATTTCAACTCTATATCTGACATGGCACGTGTGTTTCTTTTTTACGCCCATAAGTATATGTGAGGCATATACTTTTGTTTCAAAGTAGATTTGTTTAAGACTACCAACGGACACTGTGAGACCCTGATTTAGCCCACTGCAGTAAAAGTTTAATACGCATAAGTGAATTTCTCCAAATACTTATGACACCTTCAAATGTGGGGACCAGATACATAAAGTATATGAAAATACCCTGAACTACAAGGTCGCTTCATTAAACATTTGATCTAAAATCCTACTAATCTTACTGGATAATTGCAGTGACTGTAAAGTCTCATTTAGAGCTTTGTGTTTTTTCGTGTCTGTGTGTCTGACCTGTCTGGCCCTGCTCTATTACTACTCCCTTTCTGAAATACATGGCGATGTGGGCTGTGTGTTAACACACCTAGAAAAAGTGGGATCCAGACAGTTCCATGTCTTTCCAAATCAGAGCAAAAGTACTTAGTCAGCAAAAGTCATTTTCAAGAGAAAATATGTAGTGCAGTGGGATATTTTGAGATATGAGTGAGGTTGTTGTTTTCACTGCTATTGTTGGAATTTCTTATGATCTTCTATGTCGAAGAACCCCTTACCTTCTAACGACTCTTGTGTAACTTGTGAGCGTCATAGCGCAAAACATGATACATGTGTCATGGTTGTGAGAGCCTTTTCATAAGATAGCTTTTTATAGTTTGAGCGCCGAACCATTCGAACTCCACAGATGTTTTTGTTAAAAGGGCCCCTTCGGGATCAGCCCTTGTCTCCCAAACACCGGTCTAGCTCAGCTTCAGTTAATCACACAGACTAATGGTTGGCATACACAGCTGCAGAAGAAATAGGCTCTAATGGTACAACCCAGAAGTCTGTAGCTTAAACACAATGTTTAAAAGGTGTTAGAAGTCCAAAACTCACCAGCGTTACGGTGGAACTCATTGACCAAGGCTTTGGCACAAATGGTACAGTATTCCCTATTCCAGTGCTCGCCAACCTTTCTTGAGCCGAGATCACTTTCTGAGTCAAAATGCAAGCCGAGATTTAAAATTCAGAATTTGACATTACTTTAAAAAAACGTAATCTTATGCAACATGAACCTATTAAAATCAGTACTGTAGTAAGGAGGTTTGTGCAGTGGGCTATAGGCCCAAAACATTGCCCGGCCAATGCATTGTTGTTCTACTCAGACCATTTCAAACAATTTTATTTCAACAATTGAAGTAGGCTATATGATCACACCAATAGACTAGTTGTTTTATTACTTGTGAGGCACAGCTGAGTAAGCAAGACATTTTAATAATTAGCTTTTTTAAATTTACTGGGCTGATGGAACCTACATCTGATGGTCAGTCTCAGCGGACGGAGAGGGCAGCAGTCTGAGGGTCCGCCTCTCAACTTCCCTCTGCTCTCCCTTTCCTCTGCTGACACTGACCAAAAAGGGAAACTGTCTTCCAGCTGATGGCGAAACTCGAGTTGCACTGCGTTACTTCTCCCTCATGCACAAATCCATGTTGTTTCTCATATGACCAGAGAAAGTGAAATATTTATATAATATTAAAAAATACCCAAGCCGCTAATAATAATAACGCAAGTCTATCGATACACTTTCCTTATAGTGTGAGGGGAAGTAGGGAAAACGATCATTTTGTGGCTTATAAAAGTGTTGAATACAAAGTGTTGACAGTGCTGAGTAAAAACTTAAACATGAACTCACTCATAAAAACAGTAGCTCTCTGCTGTATTCGTTGACAGTCTCTCTCTAGTCATGGTTTTAAAAGTTTAGAAATCTCACAGTATCAACTTTGCTGTAGCTTTCTTTCATGCCTGCTACGTTACTGCATCCGATTGGCCAGTGGTAGGCCTTTAGTGCACTTGAGAAGGCAGAGCTTGTACCTCCAGACATATGAAATGGTTCAAAATGGGAACATGTCACCTACCCGGCGTGCAGGGAAAACTGAATCAGGTACACCTACCGCCAACAGCGCTAGACAAATAAAAAAAATAGGAACGCCTTGGACATCGACCAGTCGATCGCAATTGACCGGATGGTGACCACTGCCCTATTTTACAGTATATAATGCACTATATAGGAAATAGGGTGTAATTTTGGACGCAGTCTGGTAATGTTCGGTCTACACTCCACAGTCACCCAGAGTCTCATGAACTCACTAATAAAGAAACATCAAGGATCAGGTCAAACACAATATGTGATCTGCTGTGTAGTTTATATAGGGCATACAGTACGCTATACTCAGCCCCCCAACCTTCAGGTATAGAGGTATCAACTTGTTCTGTATTACATTCAGGAACAGATTATCCACTTGCAATAATCAGATGTCCTTTGACCTGCTTGTACCTTAGGCCTGTATTGACACAGCTGTACTTAATTTGGGAGGAAGAAAGAACCCATGAAAGCATCATTACGACAGCGCCCGACCCAACCTGTGTGTGTGTGTGTGTGTTTGCTCCGCACACCCGGCTCAACCTGAGTGGCCATGCAGGTTTTTTTCCCTCTTTCTCCCCAAAGACATGAGCATGTTGTTTCAGCTGTCGGCCATGCATGAGCTATTGCCTGGCACTCAGTGTCATAGAAGTGTTTACTGAAAAGTCCCCATACAGCTACACACAGCTTCAGCCCAGTGGGGTCTGATTGTGACTGCCAGACTAACATTGTTAGAGAAACAGACCTCTAACTGAGTTCTAGGTTCCCTCCAGAGAAGTTCTCTGAGAGTGCTAGCTACCCCCCATAGTAGAGGTGTACATCAGTGGAGGCTCCTCAGAGGAGGAATGGGAGGACCATCCTCCTCAGTGAATTTAGTATAGATAAAACAATACTAAATATATTAATGTCACCAAATAATTGATTAAAACACACACTAGCACCACGGTGTAGCCGGAGGACAGCTAGCTTCCGTCCTCCTCTGAGTACATTGACTTCAATACAAAACCTAGGAGGCTCATGGTTCCCCTTCCATAGACTTACACAGTACTTATGACAACTTCCGGAGGACATCTTCCAGAGCTCTTGCAGCATGAACTGACATGTGGTCCACACAATCAAAGGATCAGATAATTAATCTAGTACTGAAATCATAAGATACAGCTAGCTAGCACTGCAGTGCAGTGCATAAAATGTGGTGTGTAGTTGACTAAAAGAGAGAGAAAATAGTTGAACAGTTTTGAACAAATTAATTTCTTCCTAAATGAAGAAGAAGCAACAGAGAAATCGAGAGAGAGTGTGTAATTTTTTTTCAGTTTCACTTACTTAGCTAGTAAATGCAGCTAGCTACTTTACCCTACTGAAAGCCCCTGCTCAAACATAGGGATGCTATGTTAGCTAGCTGACTATGACTATCCAACACAACACTGGAACTCTTCCAAGTCAAGGTAAGCTTTTGGTTTTACTAATTTATGGCCACCGGGGCCGCCGGTGTAGCCGCTTACTGAGTGTACACTGTAGTTACTCCATGATTGTAGTGGGTTTACTAACGCGTTAGTTCTATTAGCTATGACTATGATGTTACTTTAGCTAATATGGTGACAATGATGTGTAGCGGTTTGGCTTGGAAGGTTTTTTGCCTGGTCACATATAGCTGATGTGTTGTGCATTGAAGTCCACAAGCGAAAGGAAGAGGTGAAAGGAGGAGAGTGCATAACGTAGATGCGAGAAGGAATACAACGTGGCTGCTATGAAACTGTGAACTGTGTTTACGCGTGATCAGGGGTGGTTTCATTCCACCGATTCTGTTGAAAAACGTTTCTTAAACAGAAGCAAACGGAACAAAACAGGGATAAACTTACCTACATTTGTCCAATAGAAACTTGTTTGCAACTGTTGGACTAATGATTGCACCCGCTATGTCACCGTCTGTCCATGCGTCACTGTATGTCACATAAAATGTGTCTCTCGACCTGCGTGCATCAACGTTGTAAACTTTCATTCATAGTCTAGGTTGTAGCAACCTCATGATGGGTATAGGGGAAATTTGAGTATACTGTATCATGGCCTCCCGAGTGGTGCAGCGGTCTAAGGCACTGCATCGCAGTGCTAGAGGCATCACTACAGACCCGGGTTTGATCCCGGGCTGTTTCACAACCGGCGGTGATCGGGAGTCCCATAGGGTGGCGCACAATTGGCCCAGCGTCGTCCGGGTTAGGGGAGGGTTTGGCCTGGGGGGCTTCACAAGTAGGCCGTCATTGTAAATAAGAATTTGATCTTAACTGACTTGCATAGTTAGATAAATACAAATGTGGTAGCCTTAACCTATCGCTGTTACATTTATCTGGGTGAATGGAATTTGAATGACAGTCATCCAATATGCTGTAATAGGAATAAGGCCATTCTCCACCCCAAACCAAAAAATTTGGCCTCCCTCATCTGAAACGGCACTGACCGCCGCTGGTGTACATATACAAGCCAGTCAGACTAACATTGTCAGAGAAACATCCCTCTGAGAGTGCTATGTGACCTCCATAGCAGAGGAGTTCATTTTCCTTTCCTGACTCCACATAAGAGCAAATTACCTCTGTTTTCCCAAACTTTCTAATGAGCTCTTCTGTTGCCTTGGCCTTTGACTCTGCCTACTCTTTCCCTAGAAGTTTCACTTTCTCTCTCACCCTCCCTCTCTCTAGGTGTTTAGTACTCAGTAGACTGCAGTGACCCATCCTTAGCTGGGGAAGGGGGTAGTCATTAGTGGGCAGGGGGTAGTTGTTAAGGTGAGTTAAAAGCTCCAATTTCTACCAGGTTAATATAGAGGCCAGTCATTAGACCACCGGGTGATTACTGAAGTGGTTAAAGAGTCACATCCTGTTGGGGAGACCTGGGTACACTAACAAATGTGGGGTTAATTTGGGTTATTTGGTACAGTAACCCAGCGCTGGGTTAATATTGGACAGAACACCGTTTTGTTTAACCATGAGTTTCAGGAGGTGTGGCCTATTAGGGCCGTAACTTTCAAATAATTATTTTTGGCCAACCGTAAGAGTAAATGTAATTCCTGTTCATCGTGTTAAGTTTGTAAACAGAAAACTTTAATTGTCCTTCATCACATTACTATTTACATATCCCAACATTGGAATATAGGCTCTTGAGGAACTCATACACTTGTGAAAGTGTCAGTGCTCAACCTTAAAGGAAAATAACACTCAAAAACTTTTGGTATTTGTTTCATTAGTCCGCTGTTGATACAGTCGAAAATGTTTTGCAATGCGAGCAATCAAGGTATAGAACTTCCCAAATACAGAAAGTGTCACAGTGTGATGCATCTTGTGTGGTATTTTCCTTTAACAATAAAACAGAACAGATTAACCGGAACGGCATTTACTCTCACAAGTGTACAAATGACTATCTAAAAGTGCTACTGTACTACTGTAGGAGTAGTACAGTAGCGCTGCCTCAAATTAGTCCTTTTGGATATTTTTATTTTGTTGGAGTAGTACAGTTTACACGTATGTCATTTACACATATTCTTCACAAAAATAAGTGTATCTTCATATAATTATCCTGTAGGGCAGACTTATGTTCTTACTTGAAGGAGTATAGTACTGTAGTTAATTAAGTGTCTGTAGGGCTAAATCACATAGTTTATCACAGCCATACTTTAAAATGTATACTGCTTTGTATAGTTTCCCTGTATCGGAGACTTGTGTGCTTGTAGTAGCACAATACTGTGGTTAAGTGTCCATAAAGCTAGCCTAACATACGTTTATATTCATAACAGCAACACTTTGTCTTATGTACACCGTTTTATATAATTGCTTCCAGCAAACATGTGTTGTAACATTTGTTGGCCGCCAGTATCTTTGACATAGTTTTAGTGCCTGTTTCATAGGTTGGCCACCTCCATTTACATTCTTTCAGAGAGCTTTCTGTCCAATCAAACACATTTGTTATCTTTGGATCGTGTTATGTTTTTGATCACACATTGCATGTTATTAATCATTTCCATGCATGCTGCAAAGAGTGTATAGAAGGGGGCATCTGCTAAATGACTAAGTGTTCCAAACAACATGCACAGCAACCATATCAAAGAGAGGGAAAAGTCTGGTATTTATTGTAATTTCAATCAGAGTTGAAATCCTCCTCAATCTGGTCCAACTCGGTTGATAGGCAAGAGCCTTTGATCATGTTTTGTGAAATGTTTTCACCACATTTTGTGCTTTTTTTTCCCCTAATCACCCTCCTTTTGTCTTTGTTGAAGATGTTAAGTGTGTGCACCTTCAGCCCTTGTATATTTTTGTGGACTAGTTTTATAGGCCTACTCCACACATTGTGTAACCTACTCCACCTACCGGTTTCTACGGTATTGGAATTATAGATATAACTACACAGCATGTTATTACCATTCATTTCTGGTGTTGTCTTTGACTGCCCGTCCATTAGCAAGGGATAGTGTCTGCACTGTACAGACCTCTTGATCTCCTCTCTCACTCCTGGCTGATAAGATATTATACGATAAGAATGAAATAGACAAATCGGTCATAGGATCAGACGCATGACAAAGTCTTGTCTCCTCCTCATCCCCTTCGACCAGATACAGCCAATGTGGCATCGCCCCTAGTCCGTTCTCTGTGTTGAGTTGATAAAATAGGGAAAATATCAAATACTCATAATCTTAGGGTTATAAATCATTAACATACAAGAGTGCTGTCCACATTCAAACTTGCCATGAGTAGCAACAACCTGAAATAACTCCCGAACAACTCAGGTTTTTAGTGTCATACAATCAAATTACCAACCGTATGTGTATGCTCCAAACTGTTCGTAACATCCCACCACCACAGCAACCCAACTAATTCTCAAGCTTTCCTGTTGTGACAGTTGCATGTTTTTACATTGTCACGTTCCTGACGTTCCTCACGCCCGTCTGTACTGAGCCTTCAGAGCCGTCCGCCAGACAGGAGCCGCTAGAGCCGTCCGCCAGACAGGAGCCGCTAGAGCCGTCCCCCAGACAGGAGCCGCTAGAGCCTTCCGCCAGACAGGAGCCGCTAGAGCCTTCCGCCAGACAGGAGCCGCTAGAGCCTTCCGCCAGACAGGATCCGCCAGAGCCTTCCGCCAGACAGGATCCGCCAGAGCCTTCCGCCAGACAGGATCCGCCAGAGCCTTCCGCCAGACAGGATCCGCCAGAGCCTTCCGCCAGACAGGATCCGCCAGAGCCTTCCGCCAGACAGGATCCGCCAGAGCCTTCCGCCAGACAGGATCCGCCAGAGCCAGCCAGCCAGGATCCGCCAGAGCCAGCCAGCCAGGATCCGCCCCTCAGTCCGGTGCTGCCCCTCAGTCCGGTGCTGCCCTTAAATCCAATGGGGTTTATATGGAGGGTGGCCATTGGGAGGAGTCCACGGAAGCGGGGTTTGACTATGGTGGGGTGGGGACCACGACCAGCGCCAGAGCCGCCACCGTGGACAGACGCCCACCCAGACCCTCCCCTAGAGTTTATGGTGGTGCGCCCGGAGTTCGCACCTTAAGGGGGGGGTTATGTCACGTTCCTGACCTGTTTTCCTTTGTCTTGTATTTATTTAGTTGGTCAGGGCGTGAGTTGGGTGGGTTTGTCTGTGTGATTTTCTATGTTGGGATTTTTGTGTTCGGCCTGGTATGATTCTCAATCAGAGGCAGCTGTCAATCGTTGTCCCTGATTGAGAATCATACTTAGGCAGCCTGGGTTTCACGTGTGTTTTTGTGGGTGTTTGTTTCCGTGTTTGTGTTTTCACCACACGGTACTGTATAGGTTTTCTGCACTTCGTTTATTTGTTTTGTAATTCAGTGTTCAGTTTTCGTTATATTAAATCATTATGAACACTAACCACTCTGCGTATTGGTCCGATTCGTCTCGCCTCTCCTCGTCCGAGGAGGAGGACGAATATGAAAGCCGTGACATACATCGCCCACGTGTTTTCTCGACCAATTTCACAATAACAATCAATCGCTCCAATAGTCCCCTGCTGTGTATCGACGTGAATCAATACTCTCATTCTCCTCAGCAGTACCAGTCTGTCACGATCGTCATAGTAATCGGACCAAGGCGCAGCGTGCATAGAGTTCCACATCTTTTAATAAACAGAAACTCACCAAACAAAACAACAAAAGCACAAACGAAACGTGACGCTACTGGTGTGCACACAGGCAACTATCTGTAGACAAGAGCCCACGAAACACAAAGGGGAAATGGCTGCCTAAATATGATCCCCAATCAGAGACAACGATAAACAGCTGTCTCTGATTGGAAACCATACCAGGCCAACATAAACCATACCAGGCCAACATAAACCATTAAACACCTAGATGACACACCCTAGTCACTTTCACGCCCCAACTAACAGAGAATAAACAGCTCTCTATGGTCAGAGCGTGACACAGTCCTCTCAGTCATAACAAGAGTGAGCTGAATATGACAGTTGAATCTATTTAGAGGCAAAAGAAATGCACACTTGTTTAGGCGAGGTGCTGGCTAGCGGAGTAGAACGCTTGAAGAATGAAAGGAGAGCCGCACACTCTAGGACCACAGATGCAATAATTGAATAACCTAATATCATATACCCTGATGAAGACAGCTTGTCTGTCGAAACGTTGGATATTATTTGTCACATGCTTTTTAAAGAACATGTGTAGACTAACAGTGAAATGCTTAGAGAGAGAACTTCCCAACAATGCAGAGAGAGAGAAAATAGAGAAATAATAGAAAAGTAATAACACATAATAATAAATACACAATGAGTGTGTGGCTATACTTGGCTATACACTGAGTGTACAAAACATTACGAACTTTCCATCACATACTGACCAGGTGAATTCAGGTGAAAGCCATGATCCCTTGTTGAGGTCACTTGGTAAATCCACTTCAATCAGTGTAGTTGAAGGGGAGGAGACAGGTTAAAGAAGGATTTTTAAGTCTTGAGACATTTGAGACAGGAATTGTGTATGTGTGCCATTCAGAGGGTGAATGAGCAAGACCAGTGTTTCCCAACCCTGGTCCTCGAGTATCCGCAACAGTACACATTTTTGTTGTAGCCCTGGACAAACACACCTCATTCAGCTCATTGAGGACTTGATGATTAGTTGAATCAGGTATGCGTGTCCAGGGTTACAATAAAAATGTGTGCTCTTGGGGGTACTCGAGGGCCAAGGTTGGGAAACACTGGGAAAGACAAAATATTTAAGTGCCTTTGAACAGGGTATGGTAGTAGGTTCCAGGTGCACCGATTTGAGTGTGTCAAGAACTGCAACACTGCTGGGTTTTTCACGCTGAACTTAGTTGCCGGAGAGAAAGGAAAATGCTCAGGGATTTCATCATGGTTTCATCATGACTGGGGATTTTTTCAGGATGAAAAAGAAACAGAATGGAGCTAAGCACAGATAAAATCCTAGAGGAAAACCTGGTTCAGTCTGCTTTCCACCAGACACTGGGAGATGAATTCACCTTTCAGCAGGACAATAACCTAAAACACAAGGCCAAATCTACAATGGAGTTGCTTACCAAAAAGACAGTGAATGTTCCTGTGTGACTGAGTGTCACGCCCTGACCATGGTTTGCTTTGTATGTTTATATGTTTTGTTTGGTCAGGGTGTGATCTGAGTGGGCATTCTATGTTGTATGTCTAGTTTGTCTGTTTCTGTGTTTGGCCTGATATGGTTCTCAATCAGAGGCAGGTGTTAGTCGTTGTCTCTGATTGGGAACCATATTTAGGTAGCCTGTTTTGTCTTTTGGTTTGTGGGTGTTTGTCTTCCGTGTCAGTGTTTGTCGCCACACGGTACTGTTTCGTTTGTTCACATCGTTTATTGTTTTGTTTAGTGTTCTGAGTTTAATTAAAAACATCATCATGAACACTTACCATGCTGCGCTTTGGTCCTCCTCTCTTTCTCCCGAAGACGATCGTTACACTGAGTTTCATTTTTTACTTTAATCTGCTTGAAAATATATGGCAAGACCTGAAAACAGTTGTCTAGCAATGATCAACAACTCATTTGACAAAGCTTGAAGAATACAATTTTTTTTTAAATGGGCAAAGGTTGTACAATCCAGGTGTAGATAGTTCTTAGGGAATTTAATACTTATCTAATCAAGATTTCGCATTTCCACTGCTCCAGATTCCAATGGTGGCGAGCTTTACATCACTCCAGCCAACGCTTGGCATTGCGCATGGTGATCTTAGGTTTGTGTGCGGCTGCTCGGCCATGGAAACCCATTTCTTGAAGCTCCAGACGAACAGTTCTTGTGCTGACGTTGCTTCCAGAGGCAGTTTGGAACTCGGTAGTAAATGTTGCAACCGAGGAAAGACACATTTTACAAGCTACGCGCTTCAGCACTCAGCGGTCCTGTTCTGTGAGCTTGTGTGCCCTACCACTTCGTGGCTTAGCTGTTGCTGCACTTAGACGTTTCCACTTCACAATAACAGTACTTACAGTTGACTGGGGCGGCTCTAGCAGGGCATACATTTGACGAACTAACTTGTTGGAAAGGTGACATCCTATGACAGTGCCACGTTGAATGTCACTGACCTCTTCAGTAAGGCTATTATACTGCCAATGTTTGTCTATGGAGATTGCACAATTTTATACACCTGTCAGCAATGGATGTGGCTGAAATAGCCGAATCCACTAATTTGAAGGGGTGTCCACATACTTTTGTTTATTCTGTATGGTGTAGGTTCCCTGTGTCTTGTGTCATGTGGTCAGCGTGGTACAGACTGTGTACTTACAGTATGGATTAATCTCTCTGTTCTCGAAGGTGAAAGAACATTGGATCCATAACATGTCACAGTGCATTAGAGCTGCTTAGGTTTGTGGGTTATTTATTAGGCACGGTGCAAAGGGCGGCTCGCTGCAAATGTATGTGTTTTGGATAGGCTCCGGAACCTTTTAAAGTAAAGTGAATACTGACTTGAAGAAATAATGTAACGGCTTGTCCCACGTGTAAGGCTGTTCCATTTGAGGTCAGAACAGCCATTGCCGAGCAAACAGCCAATCTGGATGTGGAGGACCAAGTTTGTGTGAGAATATGCTACAAGGCAAGGCCCCTCTTGTCTACGTACATGTAGAGAGAAATGCCTGCAGGGTGAGTGATGGGACAGTGAAATAAGAACGGCATGTACTCACTGCGTAACACTTTGTACCCTGCGACACTCAAAGACATGACTACACATTGATCAGTCCAATGCTATTTTCATCACATATGTGATAAGATTGCAGGATATGCAGTTTTATCTGCAGCATGAAAAGAATGTGTCCTGCACAGAGTCACTGCAAAGGGCATGTAAACATCAAATATCTAATTGCTAGAGTCAATGCAGTTATGTAAGATGTCTACATAGCAGTGTAACCTCATGATAGGAGAATGTTCAATTGCTAAATTAAAATGTCTAAATGTGGTGCTCTTATCTGTCACAAATGAGTAACAAATTGTGTAATACAGCGGAGAGGTCCATAATGGCTTCTGAGATAACGTGTGGCCTTACGCAGGAGAAAATTATGGACTCAGTGGCTAGGTTTCCATGCAATTGATGACAGAATTTTATAAAATCTGCATAAAAACAATATGTGCATTTTTGGGCCAAAATGGGCCACCTCTTACAGCATGATGTATTCCATCAGTGACAGGATGAGTGGACGTCCCTTCCCTCTAACATGTGAAATCTACAACCTGAGAGGTAGGACATTTATAAGAACGGGTTGATATTGAAAGAAGGGGTATTCTTTTAAGGCACAATGCCCTTTAAGTTGAAGTAGGAAAGGAATAAAGCAGTTTTGGTGTGGCACTTTCCGTGTCATGTATAGCATATGATGTATTCCTCAGACATACAGTGCATTTGGAAAGTATTCAGACACCTTGACTTTTTCCACATTTTGTTACATTTCAGCCTTATTCTAAAATGGATCAAATAGATTTTTTCCCTCATCAATCTACACACATACCCCATAATAACAAAACAAAAACAGGTTTTTAGAAATGTTCTGCAATTTGTAAAAAAATTAAAACAGATTTACATGTTTACATAATTCCTTTGACTTCAATGCTTGGTTTTTGCTCTGACATGCACTGTCAACTGTGGGACCATATGTAGACAGGTGCGTGCCTTTCCAAATCATGTCCAATCAATTGAATTTACCACAGGTGGGCTGCAATCAAGTTGTAGAAACATCTCAAAAATAATCAATGGAACCAGGATGCACCTGAGCTCATTTTTGAGTCTTATAGCAAAGGGTCTGTTATACTTACATAAATAAGGTATTTCTGTTTTTTATTTTTAATACATTTGCAAACATTTCTATAAACCTGTTTTTACTTTGTGGGTAATTGGGTATTGTGTGTAGATTATTGAGGAAAAAGTGTTAGAGTAAGTCTGTAACAAAACTTGGAAAAAGTCGAAGTGTCACGCCCTGACCTTAGAGATCCTTTTTATGTCTATATTATGGTTGGTCAGGGTGTGAGTTGGGGTGGGCATTCTATGTTTTGTTCTGTGTGTTGTATTTCTATGTGTTTGGCCTGGTATGGTTCCCAATCAGAGGCAGCTGTCAATCGTTGTCTCTGATTGAGAACCATACATAGGTAGCCTGTTCCCACCTGTGTTTGTGGGTAGTTTGTTTTCTGTTTTGTGTATTGCACCTTGCAGAACTGTTCGTTTGTCGTTTTGTTGTTTTTTGTTCAAGTATTCGAATTTATTAAAAGTATTATGAATACTTACCACACTGCACCTTGGTCTTCTCCTTCTCCTGACAACAGCCGTTACACAAAGAGTCTGAATACTTTCCGAATGCACCATAGGATAAGGCCCATCCCTCTCAACATTATTACATTTTCTGCCTCTAAAATTCAAAACAACTATCAATTTCCATGGAAGGGTCCTCTTTGTTTTGAAGCACAATGCTCTTTGAGTTTGGCGAATAAGTAAAGCAATAAAGCAATTCAGTGTGTGGCACGTTCAGTGTCCTTTGAAGAAGGTTCTAGATTGATAGGCTGTGTGGCTGGTCTGGCTCTGGGGTCCTCTTTTACGTCATCCTCCACTAGTTCCCATCCCTTTGTGAAACCCAATACCTTGTCAAACACTCTCTGCTGAAGTTGTGGCTCAGGCTTCAAAAGGTCGCTGGTGTGTGAATTTGCCAGGGTTTTTTCACAATACCTGTTTCCAGCTGGTCATTTCCCCCTAAACTGTTGAACCACATTACAGTAAACAAATGCTATATAGTAAGCATATAGCTGCATTAGCCAGAGAATAATTAGTGGTCTATTTGTTGAATACATCATGTAGCTCACTTTCCATCAGAACTTCCCCATGTCATTTCAAGAAATGAAAACATGAGAACTTACCTGGCAACATTAGGGTTACATTTTAAAAAAGAACAATGTAATATGTTCGTAATTACCAACTTTGGACCTACCACTCTGCACTCAGCCTACAGAGGACGAGGAGGTTGCCTGGCTGAAAACATAAAATGTGTGACTGAGAAAGAGAGCAAAAATGTACAGTACATAACGCGTTAGTGTTGGCCCTCTGACCTCTCTGTAGGGCCCAGTGTTTATTGTCATACGATTTTGATACATTTTTGGGAGGAACTTTAATATTAAAGACCAACGGGGACTGTTGACTTCCAAAAAGATAAGAGCAGTGCATTTGTAATATTGCTGTAGTAACATAATCCTGCTGAAGAAATATCCATCACCCTTTTTAAGACTTCTCAGAACCATCTCCTCCCCAGTGCTATCCATCAGTCTGATACTGCTGATACTCCTTACTGAAGAACATCGGAGTGTTTTTTCCATTGGTCTGTCTCAATTCCACAACTATGACACATTTTAACGGGAAATAAAGTATTCCACTTGCTGTCCACCCAAAGTGCTGCATTTCATGATGACAGACACCTGTCTCGATCAATGAGAAACGACTTGAAATAGATTAGATGGCAGCATACACGGTTGAATTACTTAATGGAGCAAACAAGTATTTATTAAAATGTATTAAATTCAAACGGACCCCCTGCAACTGGATTTGGACATTTTGATAATCCTGTTTCCACGAATCGAGGACAACATCAACAAGCTAAGGTTGGTTGAAAAATGTTCTGTGCTGCACCAACAGTACCTATCCTGTAACTCCCAGTAATGGATACCAAATATCTTTGGTTAAATCACATTATCTTTTGAAACAATCTGTAACTGCAGTTCTCTGAGGTTTACTACACCTGAGACATATTCAGAAACACTGAACTGTACAACACTCTTAACACTGTCTTTTGCGTATGTTACTTTTACCATATGTGACTCATTTCAGGAAACTAGGCGTATGTTGTGAGTAGGGCTGTGGCGATCACCAAATATCGTCAGCTGGTGATTGTCAAGCAAATAACTGTCGGTTTCATGGTAATTGACCGGTAATTAAATTAACATAAACACATTTAAAATGTCCTGGCTTCCACACATAGCCTACAAGCTATTTTAAAAAGTTTTATATATCCATGTAATATAGCCTACACCCTCACAATAAATCCATTATTTATTTTAGGCAGGTCTAAAGAAGCATGATATGAAGAAAATGTAGTCTATTTCAGAAGAAAAGAATAGCATACCTGAGTTGTCCTTATGTTAGGTCCTCCACATGTGGCTATGCCAACTCGCTGTGAGCTACTCTAGTTCATTTAGCAGACAAGATTTGCTTATAACTCCATGGCATGATTTTTATATAATTTTATAGTATAAAGAATACAATTGAACAAAGCTGAATCCTCCTCTTTTTATTAGCAGACATCACTCTGTTTTCTCCCGCAATTGCATAGCCTATAGAAATGTTACGCAACATGAGCGCATGGGCTCTCATCAAGTGTTTGATAAGATTTTCGAAACATTTGCATTGATGTCAGAGTGATTATTAGAGGGACAATAGAGTGCTGAGTACCAGGCACTTAGCAAGTTTGGTAGGCTACTAATGACCAGCAGCAGCATCAGAGCTTGGAGAAGCCTAATTACCTTAACTAAACAGCCATGTGGAATTTGACTGCCTTCATGACTCGTGTCCGCTGGTTTCGCAGTAATACGGTCACCGCAACAGCCCTAGTCGCAAGTCACTACTTCACAGGAGAGCCATTTAAACTTAAACCTTTCATTTTTTTTCTTTTGGGGGGCAGAAATGCCTTCTGGAACATGTGAACTTTCATGTGCCTGTCACGCCCTGGCCTTAGTATTCTTTGTTTTCTTTATTATTTTAGTTAGGTCAGGGTGTGACATGGGTATTTATGTGGGTTTTGTAGTGTCCAGGGTGATTGTAAGGTTTAGGGGGTTTATTTAGAGTAGTTGTATTTATGTTTAGTATAGTTGTCTAGCTGTGTCTATGTTGGGTATAGTTGTCTAGGAAAGTCTATGGTTGCCTGAAGGGGTTCCCAATTAGAGACAGCTGGTTTCTGTTGTCTCTGATTGGGAGCCATATTTAGGGTAGCCATAGGCTTTAGTTTGTTGTGGGGAATTGTCTATGTTGAACGTTTGTAGCCTGTGTGTGTGCGCACTACGTTTATTAGCTTCACGGTCGTTTATTGTTTTGTTAGTTTGTAAGTGTTTTGTTTCGTTTTGCCTTCTTCATAAATAAAAGGAAGATGGCTTATTTTCCACATGCTGCGTTTTGGTCCTCCGATCCTTCTCTCCTCTCCTCGTCTGAGGAGGAGGATTACGACACCCGTGACAGAATTCCCCACCATCATCGGATCAAGCAGCGTGTGCAACAACAACAGGACCCACCTACACTGGACTATTGGAATTGGGAGGAAATTCTGGACCGTGAAATACCAGGAGAATATAAACGCCCCAAAGCTGAGCTGGAGGCAGCGAAGGCAGAGAGGCGGAGATATGAGGAGGCAGCAAGGAGACGTGGCTGGAAGCCTGAGAAGCCCGTGAGTACTACCCAAAAATTTCTTGGGGGGGGGGGCTAAGAGGTAGTGGGCCAAGGGCAGGTAGGAGACCTGCGCCCACTTCCCAGGTTAACCGTGGAGAGCGGGAGTACGGGCAGACACCGTGTTACGCAGTAGAGCGCACGGTGTCTCCTGTACGTGTGCATAGCCCAGTGCGGGTTATTCCACCTCCCCGCACTGGTAGGGCTAGATTGAGCATTGAGCCAAGTGCCATGAAGCCGGCTCTACATATCTGGCCACCAGTACGTCTCCTTGGGCCGGCTTACATGGCACCAGCCTTACGCATGGTGTCCCCGGTTCGCCTACATAGCCCGGTGCGGGTTATTCCACCTCCCTGCACTGGGCGGGCGACGGGGAGCATTCAACCAGGTAAGGTTGGGCAGGCTCAGTGCTCAAGGGAGCCAGTACGCTTGCACGGTCCGGTATTTCCGGCACTACCTCCCCGCTCCAGCCCAGTACCACCAGTGCCTACACCACGCACCAGGCTTCCAGTGCGTTTTCAGAGCCCTGTTCCTCCTCCACGCACTCTCCCTATGGTGCGTGTCTCCAGCCCAGTGCCTCCAGTTCCGGCACCACGCACTAAGCCACCTGTGCGTCTCCTGAGTCCTGTACACACTGTTATTTCTCCCCGCACTCGTCCTGAGGTGCGTGCCCTCAGTCCGGTACCACGCACCAGGCATATAGTGCGCCTTGAGAACTCAGTGTGCCCTGTTGTTGTTCCCCGCACTAGCCTGAAGGTGCGTGTCCTTAGCCCGGTACCTCCAGTTCCGACACCACGCACCAGGCCTACAGTGCGTCTCAGCCGGCCAGAGTCTGCCGTCTGCCCAACGGCGCCTGAACTGTCCGTCTGCCAAGCGCCGCATGAACTGCCCGTCTGCCATGAGCCTACAGAGCCTTCCGCCAGACAGGAGCAGCCAAAGCCTTCCGCCAGACAGGATCAGTCTGAGCCATCCGTCTCCGCAGCGCCATCTGAGCCATCCGTCTCCCCAGCGCCATCCGTCTGCCCAGCGCCGTCTGAGCCATCCGTCTCCCCAGCGCCGTCTGAGCCATCCGTCTCCCCAGCGCCATCTGAGCCATCCGTCTCCCCAGCGCCGTCTGAGCCATCCGTCTGTCCCGAGCCATTAGAGCCGCCCGTCTGTCCCGAGCCGTTAGTCAGTCAGGAGCCGCTAGAGCCATTCGTCAGTCAGGATCTGCCAGAGCCGCCAACCAGACAGGATCTGCCAGAGCCGCCAACCAGACAGGATCTGCCAGAGCCGCCAGCCAGCCAGGAGCGGCCAGAGCCGCCAGCCAGCCATGAGCGGCCAGAGCCGCCAGCCAGCCATGAGCGTCCAGAGCCGTCAGCCAGCCATGAGCGTCCAGAGCCGTCAGCCAGCCATGAGCGTCCAGAGCCGTCAGCCAGCCATGAGCGTCCAGAGCCGTCAGCCAGTCATGAGCTGTCCCTCAGCCCAGAGCGGCTATTTCTCCAGAACTGCCCCTCAGTCCAGAGCTGTCTCTCTGTCCGGAGCTGCCTTTCAGTCCGGAGTTGCCCCTCTATCCTGAGCTACCTCTCTATCCTGAGCTACCTCTCTATCCTGAGCTATCCCTCTGTCCTGAGCTATCCCTCTGTCCTGAGCTATTCCTCTATCCCGGTGCTGCCCCTTGTGTCGATGTTACCCAAAAGATTAAGTGGGGGTAATATGAGGGTGGTCATTTGTAGGGGGAGATATAAGCTGGGATTGACTATGGTGGGGTGGGGACCTCGCCCTGAGCCTGAGCCACCACCGTGGTAAGATGCCCACCCAGACCCTCCCCTAGACTTTGTGCTGGTGCGCCCGGAGTTCGCACCTTAAGGGGGGGGCTATGTCACGCCCTGGCCTTAGTATTCTTTGTTTTCTTTATTATTTTAGTTAGGTCAGGGTGTGACATGGGTATTTATGTGGGTTTTGTAGTGTCCAGGGTGATTGTAAGGTTTAGGGGGTTTATTTAGAGTATTTATGTTTAGTATAGTTGTCTAGCTGTGTCTATGTTGGGTATAGTTGTCTAGGAAAGTCTATGGTTGCCTGAAGGGGTTCCCAATTAGAGACAGCTGGTTTCTGTTGTCTCTGATTGGGAGCCATATTTAGGGTAGCCATAGGCTTTAGTTTGCTGTGGGTAATTGTCTATGTTGAACGTTTGTAGCCTGTGTGTGCACTACGTTTATTAGCTTCACGGTCGTTTATTGTTTTGTTAGTTTGTAAGTGTTTTGTTTCGTTTTGCCTTCTTCATAAATAAAAGGAAGATGGCTTATTTTCCACATGCTGCGTTTTGGTCCGTCTCTCCTCCACACGATCGTGACAGTGCCTCAATAACAAACTTGTATGCCATCTGTAAATATGAATACAATTGTTATCTATGGATAGGCATCCCGCTAGCGGGACACAAGCCGACAACATCTGGTGAAATTGGAGGGCGCAATTCAAATAAATAATCGTAATATTAAACATTCATGAACATACAAGTATCTTATATCATTTAAAAGATTAAATTATTCTTAATTTAACTGCGTTGTCCGATTTACAATAGGCTTTACGGCGAAAGCATACCATGCGATTGTCTGAGGACGGCGCCCCACATCAACATATTTTTCAACCAACACATGCTTCATAAAATCACAAATAGCGATTAAATAAGTGACTTACTTTTGAAGATCTTCCTCTGTTTGCAATCCCAAGGGTCCCAGCTACAACATGAATGGTCGTTTTGTTAGATAAAATCCTTCTTTATATCCCAAAAGGTCTGTTTAGTTGGTGCCATTGATTTCAGGAATCCACTCATTCTACATGCAGACAAAGGAGTCCAAAAAGCTATCGCTAAACTTCGTCCAAACAAGTCAAACAACGTTTCTATTTAATCCTCAGGTACTCTGAAATGTGAATAAACTATAATATTTCATACAGAAAGTAGTATCTTCAATAGGAAAGCAAAACTAGTAAGCGCACGCCCTCTCCCTCGCGCGCCGAAAGACTGATATTGTTCCGGTGGTTTCCGAACCAAAACTCAAAATCCTGCTTGTTTTTCAAAACACAAGCCTGAAACCTTGAATTAGGACTGTTGACGTTTAGTGGAAGCCATAGGAATTGCAATCTGGGAGACGGAATTACATAGGAACAATAGGTTTCCATTATAAGAGCCTGGGACCTAAAAAAAATAAAAACTGTTTGGTTTTTCTTCGGATTTGCGCCTGCCATATCAATTCTGTTATGGTCTCAGACATTATTGTAACAGTTTTACAAACTTCAAAGTTTTTTCTATCCAATGCTACCAATTATATGCATATCCTGGCTTCTGGGCCTGACTAACAGGCAGTTTACTTTGGGCACGTCAGTCAGGCGGATATTCAGGAAACTAGACCCTATCCCTAACAAATTACAAACCTAGTTGGTTTATCCATGGACAAGTCTGCAACCTTCCCGCTTGCCATGATTGGCTGAGATGATGAGTGGGCTGGACATAGAGAGATGAGTTCGGATTGGACTGCCATGTAGCAGGCTTCTGTCTATAATATGAAATGGTAAGTATTTGTAGGTAATCCTTTCTAACATGTCTTGTTTGGAAGATGTCACGTAGTAGAACTGCATAAGTGTTGCTCTCCACTTTCTGGAGGACAGAGTTTTGAAATCAGAGTATGATAGCTAAGGAGATGGAGAAAATTCTGGCGTTTGATTGCAATATGCGGACAAAGTCGTAAAGATAACACACAGAAGGCTCCGGATTACGTCTTCAAACTAAGGGCAACCATGACATCCGTGACAGAGAGGGAGAAGCGTCCATCAATGTATACAGGTAAAAGAGTCTAGCTATTCACATTTTCAGATATTACACTTTTCAAATTTTGTCAGAAAGTCGTTTTCATTTCAAGTTAAAGTGTACCGTTAGCTAGCTACCTAACGTTACTTGTATGATCTGTGTAGCAAAATTATTTGTATCTCAGAGCCATTTGCATTGGTAGTTATAGCCTAATGTTAGCTAGTTAACATTGAACCTGGTTGGTTAGTTACCTGCAGATTCATGCAGGGTAGTGACATTATGAGTTGGAATTATGGTTAACCTTTTGTCAATAGGGGGTGCTGTTTGCACTTTGTAATAATTTCGTTCCCAAATTAAACTGCCTCGTACTCAATTCTTGCTCGTACAATATGCATATTATTATTACTATTGGATAGAAAACACTCTCTAGTTTCTAAAACCGTTTGAATTATATCTGTGAGTGAAACAGAACTGGAGTTGGAGGAATTTTCCTATGAGGATGTGAGAATGCTGAATTCTGCAAGCTGTTCCCAGGTCAGTTTATTAATTTGCCTGTCTTCTATTGGTTGAGATGCACTGCATACGCCTTCCCCTGGATGTCAGCGAATAGTGAGAATTGAAATGGAGTCGCTAGGCAGATCTGAAAGCCTATAAATACGCTGGCAAGGTGGTGTCCTCCCTTTTTCCTCTTCGCCATGACGCAGAAAGGACCTCGCCATGTCGTTCTAGAATGCTCCGGTTATAGCCCTTAGATATATCCGGCTCTGTTTTTATTCGATATAGGTGTTAAAGACATCATAATGTTGTTATTTTAAACCGAGTTATATCAGTTTCTATCAGTATATTGCAATTTTTCGGGTATTTATTTGTGCTGCGTTTTAGGGAGTTGGGCACGTCTTGCCCACATGGCTAATATTTACTGCTAATTCCAACGTTGAAGACGACATTCTACAACCGAGCAACGATTCTTTTGGACAAAGGACACCTTGCCCAAGATTCTGATGGAAGCTCATCAAAAGGTAAGAACTATTTAAGATGTTAATTCGTTGTTCTGTTGAAAAATGTAAAATGCATATTCTGCCATTAATTTCGGTGCGGTCTCGCTTTAACGCACGCTGTATGCCGTAGTAACGTTAATTTTAAAAATCTAACACAGCGGTTGCATTAAGAACTAATGTATCTTTCATTTGCTGTCCAACCTGTATTTTTTAGTCAAGTTTATGATTAGTTACTGATTAGAATAGGTGCCTCTCCCAAGATTTCTCCCGACATATTGTTGGCAGCTTGGCTACTATTCTCATTGTATAACCACGATTTGTGCCGCTAAATATGCACATTTTCGAACAAACTCTATATGCATTGTGTAATATGATGTTATAGGACTGTCATCTGAAGAAGTTTGAGAAGGTTAGTGAAAAAATTAATATCTTTTGCTGGTTTATACGTTATCGCTATTTTTGGCTTGAATCAATGCTGTTGTGTGGTTGGCTATTGTAGTAAGCTAATATAATGCTATATTGTGTTTTCGCTGTAAAACACTTAAAAAATCTGAAATATTGGCTAGATTCACAAGATCTTTGTCTTTCATTTGCTGTACGCTGTGTATTTTTCAGAAATGTTTTATGATGAGTATTTAGGTAATTCACGTTGGTCTCTGTAGTTATTCTAGTTGCTTTGGTGAGAGTTGTGATGGTGGCTGCAATGGTAAACTATGATTTATACCTGAAATATGCACATTTTTCTAACAAAACATATGCTATACAATAAATATGTTATCAGACTGTCATCTGATGAAGTTGTTTCTTGGTTAGTGGCTATTTATATCTTTATTTGGTCGAAATTGTGATAGCTACCTATGCAGGAAAAAAATGGTGGAGTAAAAAAAGTGGTGTCTTTTGCTAACGTGGTTAGCTAATAGATTTACATATTGTGTCTTCCCTGTAAAACATTTTAAAAATCAGAAATGATGGCTGGATTCACAAGATGTGTATCTTTCATCTGGTGTCTTGGACTTGTGATTTAATGATATTTAGATGCTAGTATTTACTTGTGGCGCTATGCTAGGCTATGCTAGTCAGCTTTTTTACTGATGGGGGTGCTCCCGGATCCGGGATTGGGGTGAAGTAGAAGTTAATTCTTTAGTTAGCTACATGTCTTAACAAAGGACTCCAGTATGCAAGTAACTATTTCCATGGAATGTTTATGTCACTGTGACAACTGTCGATAGATGTAGCTGGTAAATTCGCTCTGGCTATCTACTCCGATTTCAGAGGACTCTGGTCTGAGTGTGCCAGAGCGCAGAATAACTGACACATTTATGAATGCTCAACACCCGTTGAATATGGCCGGTGTCAGTAAAGGTTGGCAAAAAAGCATAATTAAATTGTTTCCAGCAGCATAGTTGCAGTCAACAACGCTCTGGATAACATAAAAACAGCCTAGCCCGCTCTGCTATGGCAAGTAAAATGGTCAGTCAGCTGTTCTCTCATTTGTGTCTGTACATAGCTAGCAAGCTAGCCAACGTTAGCCAGTTAGCTTGGGTGCTTCACTGCTGTTGTTAGGTAAGAGCCCTCGGATCAAGCCTACTTTTTGGCCAGAGCGTCCAGTGTGCGCTCCGAGAGCTAAACACTATGAATTTACGAACGGCCAATCTGACAACGCTCTGAGTTTATGAACACCCAGAGCACATTCTGGCACTCCAGATTAAATGTACAAACACACCCATAGTATAAACCAGCCTTTAGTCTTCAAATCTTTGGTTGTTTAGTACATAGCCTCACACATTAATCCTTATTAAAGAGGTGGGTGAATATCTAACATCCATTTGATACTACAGAGCCCTGTACAGCTTATATAAATATATTATGTGTATCCAAATAAGCATAGCATTTTGGAGGATTGAAAATATCCATATTTATTTTATGGTCCTTTTTCCAGCTTCGGTGCAATGGTGTTTGGCATGGTGGGCTGTAGACGCAGAGTGCTTGTGGCGGTGTACGGCCAGCTGAATAAGACTGCCATAAGTGGTGTAGGGCTCGTAGAACTTAACCACCAACTGTTTGGACCTCTTGCACAAGATTTGCTGGTACTGCACGTCTCCTGGAAAGACATGGTAGTGGTGTTACCATTTTACACTTATTGTGGAAGGGACGTAGGGCAACACGGCTTTGTTGGTAAAGGTCCCGATTGGGACCTAATTGTTTAGAGACAATAGTGTATTGTTTCGGGACAATGAGGGACATTGGGAGCTGCTTTTGAGAGGAAAGATCAGTCAACAAAGTGAATGGTCTGGGGTGCTGCAGAAGGTGTGTAAAGTCTTAGAAGTGCAGTCCTTCCATATCATGTATTGTTGTGTATGGGAGATTGAGGAGAAATGGCACCGTTCAATCGTTCTCATACACAACAATACATTTACTGTCTCTAAGCACAACCAAATGCCCCTTCCACATCTCAAAGACCTATTTGTAAATGCACTCTCCACCTCTCATCTTTTTCCTTCCTTTGTGGACTTCAATGCACAACACATCAGCTGTATGTGACCAGGCAAACAAAAACTTTCCAAGCCAAACCATGTCATAACCGCTACACACAGCCTACATTATTGTCCCAAGATGAGCAAAAGTATTGTCCTAGTCAACATAGCTAATAGAACTAATGAGTTAGTAAACCTCCTACAATCATGCAGTAACATGACAGTGTTTAGTCAATCAATCAAATGCATCAGCTGATGTAAGCCCTTCTTACATCAGCTGATGTCACAAAGTGCTGTACAGAAACCCAGCCTAAAACCCCAAACAGCAAGCAATGCAGGTGTAATAAGCAGTTACACTGACGGAACCGGGTGGCATTAAATTAATAAAACCAAAAGTTTCCTGGCAATTTCTCGCATGAAATAGCCTTCATTTCTCAGAACAAGAATAGACTGACGAGTTTCAGAAGAAAGTTCTTTGTTTCTGGACGTTTTGAGCCTGTAATCGAACCCACAAATGCTGATGCTCCAGATACTCAACCAGTCTAAAGAAGGACAGTTTTATTGCTTCTTTAATCGGTACAACAGTTTTCAGCTGTGCTAACATAATTGCAAAATGGTTTTCTAATGATCAATTAGCTTTTTAAAATGATAAACATGGATTAGTTAACACAACGTGCCATTGGAACACGGGAGTGATGGTTGCTGATAATGGGCCTCTGTACGCCTACTGTATGTAGATATTCCTTTAAAAAATGCCATTTCCAGCTACAATAGTCATTTACAACATTAACAATTTGATGTTATTTTAATGGACAAAAAATTTGCTATTCTTTCAAAAACAAGGAAATGTCTAAGTTACCCCAAACTATACACATACACACTTTTTTGATATATACCTTCCATTATTATTCCCAGCAAACCCTACCACCCCTCCCCCAATTGGAGTAAACTAATACGTGATAACACTTAGGCTTCTACGTCCAGCTTATACGTACTATACACATGTTAGACACAATCTATTTTACAATAGTTATATTTTGTTTGTTTTTATTCCTGGCCTTCTTCTATTTCTGATGTCCATCCAGTTTGATTTCTATTTGCCATATATTCGTAACTGTGCTCTTTCACAAAAGTTTTGAACCTATTTAAATTTAAAGTCGGAAGTTTACAAACACTTAGATTGGAATCATTAAAACTTGTTTTTCAACCACTCCACAAATGTCTTGTTAACAAACTATAGCTTTGGCAAGTCGGTTAGGACATCTACTTTGTGCATGACACAAGTAATGTTTCCAACACTTGTTTACAGACAGATTATTTAACTTATAACTCACTGTATCACAATTCCAGCGGGTCAGAAGTTTACATACACTAAGTTGACTGTGCCTTTAAACAGCTTGGAAAATTCCAGAAAATTATTTCATGGCTTTAGAAGCTTCTGATAGCCTAATTGACATAATTTGAGGCAATTGGAGGTGTGGCTGTATTTCAAAGCCTACCTTCGAACTCAGTACCTCTTTGCTTGACATCATGGGAAAATCAAAAGAAATCAGCCATGACCTCAGAAAACATATTGTAGACCTCCACAAGTCTTGTTCATCCTTGGGAGCAATTTCCAAACACCTGAAAATACCACGTTCATCTGTACAAACAATAGTACGCAAGTATAAACACCATGGGACCACGCAGCCATCATACCGCTCAAGAAGGAGACGCGTTCTGTCTCCTAGAGATGAACATACTTTGGTGTGAAAAGTGCAAATCAATCCCAGAACAACAGCAAAGGACCTTGTGAAGATGTTGGAGGAAACAGGTACAAAAGTATCTATATCCACAGTAAAACGAGTCCTATATTGACATAACCTGAAAGGCCGCTCAGCAAGGAAGAAGCCACTGCTCCAAAACCACCATAAAAAAGCCAGACTACAGTTTATGTAAACTTCCGATTTCAACTGCACATTTTACAGACCCTGTATGTTTTACATGTTTTATCTTGTTGTTATTAGTTCCACCCTTCAGCTCCATTCAACCCCTCCCGTCTATCTTTTAACTCCATCCATTTTGGATTTCTATTTGCCATATATTTTTCAACTTGGCTGTGATGCTTCCCAAAAGAACTGAACTTTTCTATTCTCATAGTTTCTACAGATTGTAAATGAAAGATAAACATTTTTGCTAAAATAATTATTATATTATTGATCGATTCAAATCAGCCAGTATTGCTATCTGTAGCGTTAGCTCTAGGTAAATGTTGCAATTCTTCAGCCATTCCTGGACCTGTGACCAAAAACGAGCTACATATGGACAGTACCAAAATAAATGATCTAATGTCTCTGCCTCCTGGCAGCAAAATCTGCAGAGCTGGGAAGATTGTATAGATGGTAGATATATATATATATATAACATTATTTTGGTTGCAAGAATTTTGTATAATAACTTACATTGAAAAAGAATACGTTTTGAATCTGGCGTCGTTTTGCGTGTCAATTCATAAACCATGTGCCATGGAATTGGTACATCGAAAATCTCTTCCCAACTATTTTGCAATTTCTATGGCACAGCTGTCAATTTCTTGGTCCTTAGATGAAACTGGTAAATATTTGCATTTATCACAATTTTCTTCAACCAATTTTGGTCCGCACACTTTCAACATTTAGATAATAAAGCATTTGACCTTTACATTGTGTTAACGATGGAGGATTGGTTGATTTCCAGTTTTTAGGTATACTTTTTTTCAAGATGATTGATGAGAAGAATATTGTCCAACCCATCGGGTATCTCACTGCACCACCATAAGCCATGTCTTGAAATATGCAGACAGACGGATTAAAAGTACATTTACATTGTAACACTTCTGATAGCCAACCTTCTAACTCCTCCCATAACTTTTGGACTTTGTAGTATTCCCACAAGACATGGATTATTGAATCAGTGTTAGGTTTACACTTAAGGCATGAGTCTGCCGTTGTGCTGTAAAATTTGCGAATGTTGTCCCTTGTGTAATACATTCTATACATTAGTTTAAACTGGATTAACCATACATTTTAGTTTACTGTTATTTCATTATTATGTTCCAAAATTCCCTCCATCTTGAGCCAATATCAGTTCTTTTTAAGTCTTGGTTCCAATAGTAAAAAAAAAAATATTAGAGATTGTCAGTTGGATAGGCTCTCTGCAAAGTTTTGTATATCTTACATATCATATGAATATGCTTTTCTTACTCAAATAGGATTCCTTCAAGATTGCTCTGATGTCCAAAATATTTCCAATCAAAAGTTCTAGTATTTGAAAATATCTACATTGGTCAGTTCAAAATTGCTTTTTGATTCTGTCATCTAAATAAATGTATTTCCTACTACTAAGTGATGTTTGGTTTCCATGCCTTTTGTTTTCCATGTGGACCAATTCATCAGTGAATTCTGAAAAGCGATCCAATGATTGTTCCATAGGGTTGTGTTTTTAGGCACTGGTGTTGGTTCTTGTAGAATACGTTTCATTTTCTTCCATATTGTTGTAGTGTTCTTAACTATGAAATTGATAATATTTTTAGCTTCATCCTTTAAAAAAACGCAAGTGAAAGGATTCTGATGATGAGCATGCAGATCTTCATTACTCATTGTTCCTTTTTAGTGCATTTAACTACAGTACCTGAGAAAGTACTCACAAATATTCACACCCCATTACTTTTTACACATTTTGCTGTGTAAAAGCCTAAGTGTTGAATTTTTTTGGTCACTGGCATACACACAATACCCGATAATGTCAAAGTGGAATTATGTTTTTCGAAATGTTTGCAATTTATTAATTCAACATGAAAAACTGAAATATATTCAACCCCTTTGTTATGGCAAGCCAAAATACATTCAGGAGTAAAAATGTGCTTAACAGGTCACATAATAAGTTGTATGGACTCACTCTGTGTGAAATAATAGTGTTCAACCAGATTTTTGAAAAACGAACTAATCTCTGTACCCCACACAGACAATTATCTGTAAGGTCCCTCAGTCGAGCAGTGGATTTCAAACACTAATTCAACCACAAAGACCAGGGAGGTTTTTCAATGCCTTGCAAAGAAGGGCACCTATTGGTAGATGGGTATAAAAAAACAGACATTGAATATCCATTAGAGCATGGTGAAGTTATTCATTACTCATTGGATGGTGTTTCAATACACTCAGTGACCACAAAGATACAGGTGTCCTTCCTAACTCAGTTGCAGGAGAGAAAGGAAACAGCTCACCCTGAGGCCAATGGTGACGTTAACCTCTAATTCCTCCCAAACCCGGATCCGGGAGCACCCCCATCAGTAAAAAAGCTGACTAGCATAGCGCCACAAGTAAATACTAGCATCTAAATATCATTAAATCACAAGTCCAAGACACCAGATGAAAGATACACATCTTGTGAATCCAGCCATCATTTCTGATTTTTAAAATGTTTTACAGGGAAGACACAATATGTAAATCTATTAGCTAACCACGTTAGCAAAAGACACCACTTTTTTTACTCCACCAGTTTTTTACCTCATCAGTAGCTATCACAAATTCGACCAAATAAAGATATAAATAGCCACTAACCAAGAAACAACTTCATCAGATGACAGTCTGATAACATATTTATTGTATAGCATATGTTTTGTTAGAAAAATGTGCATATTTCAGGTATAAATCATAGTTTACCATTGCAGCCACCATCACAACTCTCACCAAAGCGACTAGAATAACTACAGAGAGCAACGTGTATTACCTAATTACTCATCATAAAACATTTCTTAAAAATACACAGCGTACAGCAATTGAAAGACACAGATCTTGTGAATCCAGACAATATTTCAGATTTTCTAAGTGTTTTACAGCGAAAACACAATATAGCGTTATATTAGCTTACCACAATAGCAAACATCACAACAGCATTGATTCAAGCCAAACATAGCAATAACGTATAAACCACCAAAAGATATAACATTTTTCACTAACCTTCTCAGAATTCTTCAGATGACAGTCCTATAACATCATATTACACAATGCATATAGAGTTTGTTCGAAAATGTGCATATTTAGCGGCACAAATTGTGGTTATACAATGAGAAAAGTAGCCAAGCTGCAAAGAAAATGTCAGGAGAAATCTTGGGAAAGGCACCTATTCTAATCGAAAACTATTCATAAACTTGACTAAAAAATACAAGTTGGACAGCAAATGAAAGATAAATTAGTTCTTAATGCAATCGCTGTGTTAGATTTTTAAAATTAACGTTACTGCACAATACAGCGTGCGCTAAAGCGAGACCGCCCCATAATTCATGGCGGAATTATTATTTGACATTTGTCAACATAAGTACGAATTAACAGCATAAAGACTGCTTACTATTAGCTGAGCTTCCATCAGAATCTTGGGCAAGGTGTCCTTTCTCCAGAACAATCGTCTTTGGGTTGAAAGATGTCCTCTTCTCCTGTCGAAATAGCAGCTAACGATAGCCACCCACTGGAGAGGTGTCCAACTCGTGAAAGCGCATGACAAAGAAATCCCAGAAAATCGCAATAAACTGCTATAAGTCGGTTTAAATTAACTACCTTATGATGTCTTTAACACCTATAACGAATAAAAACATGACCGGAGATATAGAACTACTAAAACGAAAGCGTTTGCAGGACGCCATTGTGATGTCTTCTTGCGCCAGGCGCACCGTTGAAAAGGACGGTACTTCCGTTCCACGGTCTATATATAGGGTCCCAGATTGCGCAATCCACTCCATTCAAATTCTCCCCGCTTACTGACATCTAGAGGAAGACATATGCAGTGCATGTAGCCCGATGGCTTACATGGGGACTTATAAACTGACCTCAGAACAGGGACCTCGATTTCTGAAATCTCACTCCCTGACAGGAAATGTGCTGCAGAATGAGTTCTGTTTCACTCAGAGAAATAATTCAAACGGTTTTAGAAACTAGAGAGTGTTTTCTATCCAATAGTAATAATAATATGCATATTGTACGAGCAAGAATTGAGTACGAGGCAGTTTAATTTGGGAACTCATTTTTACAAAGTCGAAATGGCGCCCCCATAGGCTCAAGAGGTTAAAACAGTTACAGAGTTTAATGGCTTTGATAGAAGAAAACTGAGGAAGGATGAACAACATTGTTGTTTCTCCAGAATACTAACCAAATTGACAGAATGAAAAGAAGCCTGAACAGAAAAAATATATTCCAAAACATGTATCCTGTTTGCAACAAGGCAATACAGCAATACTGCAAGAAATGTGGAAAGCAATAGAAAAGGCCATTCAACATGGTCGAAAACCTTTTCGGCATCAACAGCCATTATTGAGAAATCTTGTTTTTTTGCATATTGCATTAAACTGAAACATGTTCCTGTATTTTCTTAAGTGTAAATTTTTTATAAACCCAGATTGATTGAAATGTATCAAGTCTGGAAAGACTTTTGCCATTCTATTGATAAGAGCTTTGTAATAATTTTATTGTCACAATTTATTAAACTTATTGGTCTGTAATCAGTAGGGAACTCACCAGATTTTCCTGGTTTTAATATAACTGAAATAACTGTTTGATACTTAGAACTAGGAATCACTGAATTGAGTGACGTGTCGTCATTTGTGTAAATAGGGGAGCTACTTTGTACCAAAATGTAAAATTCTATGGGAGAGCAATTTATTCCAGGTGCTTTTCTCAGCGCGAATGTTTTAAAAGTGTCTAGTATGTATTTTTGGCTGATCTCTGTTTTTAGTGATTATTTTTTGCCTGCTGATAATTGCTTCAGGGTTGGTGAGTCCAACTAGGATCAGTCCAACTATTTTTTTATTCTGATTTATACAGAATTCAACTTTTAAAATTAAAGCTTTTAAAATTGTCATTAATCGCATTGTCGTTTCTAATAAATGTATTTGTATCTTTATCTTTTAAAATGTTAACTGGTTTGGCATGTATTCATTTTGTGAGGGCTGAGAGATGTTTACCATGTTTATTTCCCATTAAGTAGTATGCTTTATTTGAGTTTAACCGGTAGTTGTTTGCTCTCTACAAAGGCAAAAGATAATATTCCTGCTTAAAATCAGAAATTTTATTTTCTTCTTTACCTTGTAAAGATTTTTCATGACCTTTTTCAAAAATAGTGAATAATTTTTTTTAAATTTACATTTCTAACTCAGAATTTACTTTTGCAGAGTATGAAATTATCATTCCCCTAATGTACGCCTTAAAAGCATCCCAAATTATATTGGGGGTCGGCTTTTCTCTTTCCTCTATGTCTACATTTGTAATGGTAAAGGATTTAATTTCTTAATTTAATTTCGGGTCTTGACGATGCACTCAATTCATTCTCCATATTCTGTCGCTAAATGTGTTTCTGTTGGTGTATTTGGTGTATTTAAGCATGGAAATTATCCGATATCACTACGTCATACATTTTTGAATAGCTTTTCTTACTTTAAGAAAAAAAGGAGAAGTCTTTTGTAGTTAGGAATAGTACCCTCCAGGTGTCCTGTAAATTATTTGTAGAGATGACATTTTTCAGCCTCTTTGGAGGTTCCTTGAATTTGCTTCTCTTATTGCTACGTCTGTCAATCTTATTGAATGTATGATTTAGGTTACCTGCCAAATTAATAGTTCCTGTCTGGATTTGATCTATATAATATACGTAGCTTGAATTCTATCTAAAAACGACATATTTGCCCCTGCTGGGATATATAATAAAATCTATGTGTATTTTTCAACATGTCAGGTACAATTCAACATTAGAAAACAGCCTTCTTGGTCCGCGTGCTGGGATATAAGGGAAAACCACATCTGCTGACGATATCTTAAAGTATTCAAGAACAATATTATTTTTTCCCCATCATGGAGCCTGTGCACATTCCATGTAATGGGTTGGACTTTGTTGGTGGTTACTTGTATAAAATAAAGTTATGGGATCTGTGTCCCTGTAGCGAGACAGTTGAGCTAACATGCGTTAATGTGATTAGCATGACGTTGTAAGGAACAGCAAACTTTCCAGGACATAGACATGTCTTATAAGGGCAGAAAGCTTAAATTCTTGTTAATCAGACTGCACTGTCCAATTTACAGTAGCTATTACAGCGAAAAAATACCATGCTATTGTTTGAGGAGAGTGCACAACAACATTTTTTTTTTATCACGGCTGGTTTGATACATTCACCTCTGAAGGTAAATAATGTACTTGCATTCAGTAATCTTGCTCTGATGTGTCATCCTGAGGGTCCCAAAGATAAAATATAGCATAGTTTTGTGTGATAAAATCCATTTTTATATTCAAATTTAGGAACTGGGTTCTACAGTTTGAACCCCTGCTGTCTCTGGTTCAGTCGAAAATTGAAAAAAGGGTCCAATCCTTAGGAGGTTTTAAATTGAACCTTATCTGTTCTGTCTATCATTGAAGAACCAGATAAAACATTGTAGCAGACATGTCATCAATACCTCAATACCATATTTACAATGTGCAGGGATACTGGAGTGGTAGATATGTATAGGGGTAAGGTGACTAGGCATCAGGATATATGATAAACACTAATAGCAGCATATATGATCATAGTATGTGAGTGTATGTGCGTGTGTGTAGAGTCAATATGAATGTGTGTGTGTGTGTGTGTGTGTGTGTGTGTGTGTGTGTGTGGAATCCTGTAAGTGTCTATAGAGTCAGTGCAAAAATAAATAACAAAACTGTCATGGCAGGTAGTCTGTTTAGCCATTTTGTTAGCTTTTTACCAGCCTTATGGCTTGGGGATATGTACAGTACCAGTCAAATGTTTGGACACACCTACTCATTCAAGGGTTTTTCTTTATTTTTTATATTTTCTACATTGTAGAATATTAGTGAAGACATCCAAACTATTAAAAAAAACATATGGAATCATGTAGTAAGCAAAAAAGTGTTAAACAAATCAAAACATATTTGAGATTATTCAAAGTAGCCACCATTAGCCTTAATGACAGCTTTGCACACTCTTGGCATTCTCTCAACCAGCTTCACCTGGAATGCTTTTCCAACAGTTTGAAGGAGTTCTCACATATGCTGAGCACTTGTTGGCTGCTTTTCCTTCACTCTGCGGTCCAACTCATCCCAAACCATCTCAATTGGGTTGAGGTCGGGTGAGTGTTGAGGCCAGGTCATCTGATGCAGCACTCCATCGCTCTCCTTCTTGGTCAAATAGCCCTTACACAGCCTGGAGCTGTATGATGTCATTATCTTGTTGAAAAACAAATGGTAGTCCCACTAAGTGCAAACCAGATGGGATGGCGTATCGCTGCAGAATGCTGTGGTAGCTATGCTGATTAAGTGTGCCTTGTATTCTAAATAAATCACTTACAGTGTCACCAGAAAACTACACACACACATCACACCTTCTCCACCATGGTGGGAAACACTCATATGAAGATCATCCTGTTGGAACCAAAGACACAGCGGTTTTAACCAAAAATCTCAAATTTTGACTTGGAAACATTTCCACTGGTCTAATGTCCATTGCTTGTTTTCTTGAACCAAGCAAGTCTCTTCTTATTATTGGGGTCCTTTAGTAGTGGTTTCTTTGCAGCAATTCGACCATGAAGGCCTGATTCACACAGTCTCCTCTGAACAGTTAATGTTGAGATGTGTCTGTTACTTGAACTCTGTGAAGCATTTATTTGGGTTGCAATTACTGAGGCTGGTACTGGACTGGAACTCTAAGGAACTTATCCTCTGCAGCAGAGGTAACTCTGGGTCTTCCTTTCCTGTTGCGCCATGAAAGCCAGTTTCATCACAGCACTTGATGGTTTTTGTGACTGCTCAAACGCATTAAGAAGGAAAGAAATTCCACAAATTAACTTTTAACACAGGACACCTGTTAATTGAAATGCATTCCAGATGACTACCTCATGAAGCTGGTTGAGAGAATGCCAAGAGTGTGCAAAGCTGTCATCAAGGCAAAGGGTGGATACTTTGAATAATCTCTAATATAAAATATATTTGGATTTGTTTAACAGTTTTTTGGTTCCTACATGATTCCATATGTGTTATTTCATCGTTTTGATGTCTTCTCTATTAAAAAACAATGTAGAAAATAGTAAAAATGAAGAAAAAACATATAATTAGTGGGTGGGTCCAAACTTTTGACTGGTACTGTAAATATTTTTTTAAGTATTTCTAGTGCCCAAATTTGGGACTGTCAGCTTACGTTTTAAGACTACCAATTTAGCCCACTGCAGTATATTTTGTTTTTATTAAATATGAATATACAGTGGACGCCTAGGCCTATAGGCCTATCTATATGTATTCAATGCCCTGATGAATTTATCGCTCAAATCTCCGAAAGCTGAACCATGAGGTAGACGACTATTGTTTTAGGAAAGTAAAACCAATAAAACAATAGACTATAAAGTTTTTATTATGCTTCACATCCAAACACAAATATTTTTTTGTAATTTGTTATAAGCAGTTTTAAAGGACACGTAACTTGTGGATCATTTGGCCAATATGCTTGATTATTGATAGTGCTGGCAGCACCCAGTTGGAGGTTTCTTTCTCTCTCTCTTTCTCTCAGATCTGAACCAGCACGGGTCTTTTTGGGTCTGTTTTGCACATCCCTTTTTCGAACTGGTATGACTGTCATCGGGTCCATTCGGAATGGGTCTCCTTTTTTGAAAATGTATTTATGCATATCGGGTTGGGTGTGAAAGCCACGGATCCATTTCAGAAGACTTCTAGTATAGGGAGTGTGTCAAAATAGCTATACATTTTACCACTTTTTTTACACAACCATTCATTTCACAAATGGGAGACATTAGGGGTGTGAAAAAACATGGTTGTGTTTTGTTCCACCTCGGGTAAAAATATGTTGAATTTGTAGTCAATTGACCTTTTCTTTGTGGATTTTTATGTGTGCTTGGAATTATTGTCTTGCTGGAAGATCCAAGTTTCAGCCTCCTTGAAGAGGCAACCACGTTTTTGGCTAAAATATCCTGCTACTGGGTAAAGTTCATGATGCCCGTTGACCTTAGCAAGGGCCCCAGGACCAGTGGAAGCAAAACAGCTCTCTTTTTATTTATAAAGCTCTTTACAAAAACTTCCGCTGTACCTAACATGATTAATAACTTTCAGACAGTTTACCATACCCAGTCTCGGGGATGGCTAACTTTGGAAATCCCTTTGGTCTTCACAGATTTAGGTAAATTTGCTTTTCGTATCTTTGTACCCAATGTACTGTGGCTTGCAAAAGTATTCACCCCCTTGGCATTTTTCCTATTTTGTTGCCTTACAACAGAATTAAAATAGATTTTTTGGGGGGTTTATATCATTTGATTTACACAACATGCCTACCACTTTGAAGATGCAAAATATTTTTTCTTGTGAAACAAACAAGAATAAGACAAAAACATCAAACTTGAGTATGCGTAACTATTCACCCCCCACCCAAAGTCAATACTTTGTAGAGCCACATTTTTCAGCAATTATAGCTGCAAGTCTCTTTTGGAATCTCTCTATAAGCTTGGCACATCTAACCACTGGGATTTTTGCCCATTCTTCAAGGCAAAACTGCTCCAGCTCCTTCAAGTTGGATGAGTTCTGCTGGTGTACAGCAATCTTTAAGTCATACCACAGATTCTCAATTTGATTGAGGTCTGGGCTGTGACTAGGCCATTCCAATACATTTAAAAGTTTCCCCTTAAACCACTCGAGTGTTGCTTTAGCAGTATGCTTAGGGTCATTGTCCTGCTGGAAGGTGAAGCTCTGTCCCAGTCTCAAATATCTGGAAGACTGAAACAGGTTTCCCTCAATAATTTCCCTGTATTTAGCACCATCCATCATTCCTTCAATTCTGACCAGTTTCCCAGTCCCTGCCGATGAAAAACATCCCCACAGCACCATGCTTCATTGTGGGGATGGTGTTCTTGGGGTGATGAGAGGTGTTGGGTTGGCGCCAGACATAGCGTTTTCCTTGATGGCCAAAACACTACATTTTTGCCTCATCTGACCAGAGTACCTTCTTCCATATGTTTGGGGAGTCTCCCACATGCCTTTTGGCTAACACCAAACGTGTTTGCTTATTTTTTTCTTTAAGCAATGGCATTTTCTGGCCACTCTTCCGTAAAGCCCAGCTCTGTGGAGTGTTCGGCTTAAAGTGGTCCTATGGACAGATACTCCAATCTCCGCTGTGGAGCTTTGCAACTCCTTCAGTGGTATCTTTGGTCTCTTTGTTGCCACGCTGATTAATGTCCTCCTTGCCTGGTCCATGTGTTTTGGTGGGCAGCGCTCTCTTGGCAGGTTTGTTGTGGTGCCATACTCTTTCCATTTTTTAAATAAATGGATTTAATGGTGTTCTGGGGGATGTTCAATGTTTCTGATATTTTTTTATAACCAACCCTGATCTGTACTTCTCTACAACTTTGTCTCTGACCTGTTTGGAGAGCTCCTTGGTCTTCATGGTGCTGCTTGATTGGTGGTGCCCCTTGCTTAGTGGTGTTGCAGAATCTGGGGCCTTTTAGAACAGGTTTATATATACTGAGATCATGTGACAGATCATGTGACACTTAGATTGCACACAAGTGGACTTTATTTAACTAATTATGTGACTTCAAGGTAATTGGTTGCACCAGATCTTATTTAGGGGATTCATAGCAAAGGGGGTGAATACATATGCACGCTGTCACGTTCCTGACCTTATTTTCCTTTGTTTAGCTGTGTTTAGTTGGTCAGGACGTGAGCTGGGTGGGCAGTCTATGTTGTTTGTTTCTATGTTTAGTTTCATTGTTAATTAGCCTTATATGGTTCTCAATCAGGGGCAGGTGTTTGATGTTTCCTCTGATTGAGAACCATATTAAGGTAGGCTGTTCACACCGTTTGTTTGTGGGTGATTGTCTTCCGTGTCAGTGTTTGTACCACACGGGACTGTTTCGTTTTGTTTAGTCTGTACCTGTTCGTGCGTTCTTCGTTATATGTAAGTTCTCATGTTCAGGTCTGTTGACGTCGTTTGTTGTTTTGTATAGTTTGTCAGTGTTCGTCGTTTCGTCTTCTTTAAAATAAATAAATCATGTATTCTCCACAAGCTGCGTTTTGGTCCGATCCATGCTCCTCCTCAGACGAGGAGGAGAACGACCGTTACACACGCACCACTTTTCCGTTTTTAAATTTTTTAGAATTCTTTTAAACAAGTAATTTTTTTAATTTCACTTCACCTATTTGGACTATTTTGTGTTTGCCCATTACATGAAATCCAAATAAAAATCCATTCAAATTACAGGTTGTAATGCAACAAAATAGGAAAAACGCCAAGGGGGATGAATACTTTGGCAAGGCACAGTATGGAACAATCTACAGAGTTCCCTACAACTAGATGTGCTTCTCAGGCAGTTCAAACTGTTGATTGGGCACATCATTGCTGATGAATGTCATTGTTTCTCTTGAGTGTGTTTTGCAATCCTGTATATTTGTATTTTGTTGTATTTGTAAATTATGTATGTGCTCCTATTGTAAAGAGACCTTGTTCTCAGTGGGACTCCCTACTAAAATATATATATACATTTTAAAACTTTTTACAAAAATCTTTAGCTGGCTGCGTTATTGCTAGTCCTCGAACACAAGCCTTCACACACACACTGGATATCCCCATGAACACTGATTTAAATGATTATGGCTTGATTCAAATTGAAGATTAGGGACAGCTATTTCTCTATTCTCTCTGTTCTACTGATCCATGTTGACTGTTGTTTTGCTCATTACATTCCCAACCCCCTTGTAGTAAGTGGTAACTGCACTGTGCCCTTGGCTGAGACTTTTGGCTGCTTGGCTTAATGATGCCATTTACAGGCAGGCCAGTGGCCATGGCTGACAGCAGCTGACTCCGTCTGTGATTATAATCACTACCAGACCTGGGTTCAAATACTATTTGAAATCTTTTAGATAATATGAGCATTTGCTTTAGCCTGCCTGGAGTGTCAGATGGGTGGGGTTTGCATATTTTACTATTTTATTACAACTGTATTGGTTCCATTTCACTAGGCAAAATCAATCAAGCCCAGCTTAAGTATTTGAAATGATTTCAAATAGTATTTGAACCCAGGTCTGATCACTACCAGCGCCCTGACGTCTCCCCCAGTCTCCCACCAGGCCGGCTGTGTTGATGTGTCATGTTCTGAATCATGACGACTATGTTGTGGTCCGTTTAGTGAAGAAGGGAGAGCTGGCTGTTTCTGGCCATGTGCTGTTCCGGGAACTAGTAATTCCCATTATTAGGCTAATCCAGAAAACACACCGGCAGTGACTATGATTACACAAGATACTGGAATGGTGTTGATATGCGTCGGTTGTGGTTTATAGAAATATTATAGATGCAAAGATGTTTGCAGTTGTTTTCATACATTCTTCTTGCCATTACAATCAAAGTAGAGTTTGGATTTTGACGATTTCAGCTTTTCAAAAAAGCGTTGGCTGTTTTGAGTCACTTGGGTTTATCATATAGTGTAATATCTACGTACATGTACATCTGTCTATCAGTAAATGCAGGCGGTAGAATTATAATCCACAACCAAGTTAACTATGGTTGTAATGCAGTCCACAGGGACCCTGACTCACCCTTAGTGTCAAAACTGATATCCAGACTGAAACTATTAGTCAGTCCCTGTATCTCAGAGCAACAGAGCATATAGGAAACAATAAAACATATGGGCAGAGCTAAAAGCCACAGGAGTCTTCTCTGATTCAACCCCACCCTCACACAGTGTATTCAGACCCATAGACTTTTTCCACATTTTGTTACGTTACAGCCTTATTTTTCCTCGTCAATCTACACAGAATACACCATAATGACAAGGCAAGAGCAGTTTTTATTTTTATTTTGCAAATGTATTAAAAGTAAAAAACTGAAATCAAATTTACAAAAGTATTCAGATCCAGCGAAAACAGCCTCAAATATTTTTGTGTATGACTTGGCATATCTGTATTTAGGGAGTTTCTCTCATTCTTCTCTGCAGATCCTCTCAAGCTCTGCCGGGTAGGATGTGGAGCGTCGCTGCACAGCTATTTTCAGTTCTCTCCAGAGATGTTCGATCGGGTTCAAGTCCGGGCTCTGGCTGGGCCACTCAAGGACATTCAGAGACTTGTCCCGAAGCCACTACTCCGTTGTCTTGACTGTGTGCTTTGGGTCGGTCTCCTGTTGGAAGGTGAAACTTCGTCCCAGTCTGAGGTCCTGAGCGCTCTTGAGCAGGTTTTCATCAATGATCTCTCTGTACTTTGCTCCGTTCATCGTTCCCTCGATTCTGACTAGTCTCCCAGTCCCTGCCACTGAAAAACATCCCCACAGCATGATGCTGCCACCACCATGCTTCACCGTATGGATTGGGCCAGGTTTCCTCCAGACGTGATGCTTGGCATTCAGGCCAAAGAGTTCAATCTTGGTTTCATCAGACCAGAGAATCTTGTTTCTTATAGCCTGAGAATCCTTTAGGTGTCTTTTGGCAAACTCCAAGCGGGCTGTCATGTGCCTTTTACTGAGGAGTTGCTTCCATCTGGCCACTCTACCATAAAGACCTGGTTGGTGGAGTTCTGCAGAGATGGTTGTCCTTCTGGAAGGTTCTCCCATTTTCACAGAGCAACTCTGGAGCTCTGTCAGAGTGACGATCTGGTTCTTGGTCACTTCCCTGACCCAGGCCCTTTTTACATAAAAAAAATGTAACCTTTATTTAACTAGGCAAGTCAGTTAAGAACAAATTCTTATTTACAATGATGGCCTACACCGGCCAAACCCTGACGACCCTGGGCCAATTGTGCGCCGCCCAATGGGACTCCCAATCACGGCCAGTTGTGATACAGCCTGGATTCAAACCAGGGTGTCTGTATTCTTGGAGATCTTCAACGCTGCAGAAATGTTTTTGGAACCCTTCCCCAGATCTGTGTCTCGACACAATCCTGTCTCGGCGCTCTACGGACAATTGCTTCATGGCTTGGTTTTTTCTCTGCCATGCACTGTCAACTATGGGACCTTCTATATACAGGTGTGTGCCTTTCCAAATCATGTCCACTCAATTGAATTTACCACAGCTGGACTCCAATCAAGTTGTTGAAACATCTCAAGGATGATCAATAGAAACAGAATGCAACCTGAGCTCAATTTCAAGTCTCATAGCAAAGGGTCTGAATACTTTCTAAAAAACTGTTTTCGCTTTGTCAATATGGGGTATTGTGTGTAGATTGTTGAGAAAAACAAAATCACCAATTTTATAATAAGCCTGTAAGGTAACAAAATATGGAAAAAGTGAAGGGGTCTGAATACACTGCATATATCTGTGTTTGTGTATGTATTGGTGTGTGTTTGCACTCAACTCAGGGTAATTTAATGTTTCATAAGAAACTGGAGCTCAACCTCAGCATGCAGATTCTGGGTCCAACAGCCTGAGCTCAGAGCATCCAGAACATTATTCACCCGACAACGACAAGCATCAACAGCCTCACATCACAATACATCATCCACAGCTATCTGGATCTGATTATACATTTTGGAACAACAGTTGACCTTTTGTGCTCACTGAAAACAATTATTCAAATAGCTCTCTCAGGAAAAATACTTGGTGTCTGTCATTGTCAGCAGCATAGAAGCTTAATGAAGAGCAGAGTGGTTATCTACAGTATCTCCTGATGAGGATGAAACAACCATGAAAGACCCTGGTCCTCCAGAGGGTCCACTGACGCGCACACACACACACACACACACACACACACACACACACACACACACACACACACACACAAGCCTAGTCAGTGATTGCCTGTTTGTCACTGAACTCTCCCAGGCTCTCAGCATATGGATCTGGGGTTTGGTGGCTGTGGTTCTGCAGCTTAAGGCTTTGCTGGATCCACCACCACCACACCCATGCTGACTCCACACTAGACACCCACAGGCAGGCCCAGGCCGGGGTGGGAGTCATTCTGCTGCGCCTGGCAGCAGCTTCACAGCCCCAGCCGTGGGGAGAAGGGTCACACTCGTTGATCCCACACCCAACATCCACCAACGGCTTAAAAGACTTCAGAGCTCCTCTGATGGGATGAACCACCCACTGACTAGGCTTCCTCTGTGTGTGTGTGTGTGTTTTTGTGTGTGTGTGTGTGAGGGGGGGGGGGGGGGGGGGGGGGGGGGGCTTGTGGAGTGTTGAGTGTGTAATGTTCCTTTATCTAACTTTAGGGTCAGCTGTGTTCATTCTCATTTTCTCATTCTTCATTGCCAGATTTGGGAGATTATTTCAGCTGAAGGGGTTTTGTGACATTTTACTCAACACATTCTTACTCAGTGACTTATGCAGAGGAGCCTCGAAAAACAACAGCTATCACACAGTCAGTGTGCACCTTCCTTTCAAAAAAATACAAATTCTCTCACAATTTCATCACTTTTTTCACACAATTTAATGCCAAAAGTTTCTGTTTTATGGGACACGGCATTTGTGGGAGTGGATCCTTACATGTGGAACCAATCTTCTTTGGGATAATGAATTCTGCAGGTGGTGGGGAGTCGTTTGTGTGCTACACTAAAGGCCAGGGAAAGAGACCACATACTAAAGCAAGGCTGAGCTAACAGTTTTCCAGCAGCATCTCCAGTGAGGAGATATTGTAGTACTGTATTGGGATCCCGTTTTACTTCTGCTCTGGTGAGACCTTTCCTCTAATAATTTGCCCACCATGGTCGTATTTTTGCTCTCCGTCTTCTCTTTCCATGTATAGTTGAAACACACTATGCTCCTAACTTTCTTGACTTTGCTTTTAGAGGAGGGCTAAAGAAATGTAAATATTACCGCTAAAATGTGTTATCTTTTCAAATGATCTCAGAGAGCAAATTAATGTTCTCTTTATATTTGTAATGTCTTTATCTCAAGAAAAACCATGATTGGGATAACATTCCTTTGGAGTGGTATATTTTCCACTAAAGACTGACTTAGGACAGATATTTGCTATCAGTTATGATTTACTAGAGTCTTCATAGGAAACCACCGTTAAGATTTGATTCCAGTACTTTACTGGGATATCCTTATGAAATGTCATGCCTGGGGCCCTGGGTCCATGTGACGTGTCTTTCCAAAGAAATATGTGGCACACCATCGGAACCCTCAGCTGTTTAAAAGGCCGTTTGAAAATAAAATGGATGGCTTTGTCTTGGATGTGAAAGAGAGGAGAGGAGGAAAACAGAATATTCCATGAATGAGTCACTGAGCGAAAAGCTGTGCGATCTGGGCCCATGCTTGAGGTGAGAGGGAAGGAGAGAACGAGAGAGAAACAGCGAGAGGGGGAGGGAGGGAGAAAGAATGAGAGAGAGAGGAGGAGAGGGGGGAGAGAAAGAGAGGGAGGGTGGGAGAGAGAGACAGAGAGAGGGTGGAGGGAGAGAGAGAGGAGAGAGCAGGGAAGAAAGAGGGAGAGAGATTGAGAGAGGGAGGGAAGGTTGGTGGGGGAGATTGCATACTCCTCACATCCTCTCTCTTCGCCTCCTTAAAACCCATTGAAGGTGAAGGTCTCTCTAAAAAAAATACAGTGTTACAAGTGCAAAGCATATGAAGAGGATGGGAACATTTGAATAACTAAAACAATTTTGATCTGTGTCTTGATTGGCGATATTAGCCTTAAACTCCCCCACAGTACCCAAGTCATCCCCTGGTGGCACAGAGGGTTAACAGTCTGGCTCTAGAGCTGAAGATTGCAAGTTCAATCCAGCATGTTTCTTTACTTTTTTTTACTGTAAAATTGAGGCTCAGATATAATCTATTAAAAAAGTCTTTATTTCATCCAGATTTAGAAATCCAGTCAGAAATGCTAAAAAAAAAGTACATTGTGAGAAAATTCACTGTTCAACATTTTAAAACAGGGCACCTGATGTAATTCCTACTTTCAGATGCTTGATATGGTCCCCCCCCCCCCTGTCTTTCATGCTCCGAAAAGAAAAAAGTGATCCTAGATCAGCACTCATAGTAAATATGGGCCCAGAAGTACGCAGCATATAAAGAGGATGGCAAATAAGCCAGTTACCAGTGTTTCCCTGGGCTAGTTATGTCTCAGAAGGTTCAAAAGGATGCATGGAATTCTTGATTGAACATACCGCCATGGCTATATACTGAAAGAATAAGTTGCAAGAGAGCTTTTCTGGTGGTGCAGAGGATAAAAGACCTGGCAAACGTTTCAGGTTCTAACCCCACATGTGTAGATTGTCAAAATATGAAGTGTAAAAAATGTAATTGCCATGTGCCTTTATGTCATCTACAAAACAGTCATCAAATGCAAATTGTCATTAAATCTGGAGAGAAACATAACGGGTATTTATTCCTATTTGCTTTAAAGGAGCTACACATTTGCATGCTGAGAATGTTGTGGTAATATTAGGTCAAACTTAAATATAACATTTTATCAATGTTCTTGAAATGTTCCTACAAGGTAAAATATATATTGCGTGAACATCAATGGAATCTTATTATGGTGTCCATATTAGGATGCTCTCAGTCGCAGTAAGATGTGTCATTCTCACAAGGAGTTGAGTCACTCAGCGGTCTAAGGCACTGCATCTCAGTGCTAGAGGCGTCATCACAGACACCCTGGTTTGAATCCAGGCTGTATCACAACAGGCCGTGATTGGGAGTCCCATAGGGCGGCGCACAATTGGCCCAGCATCGTCCGGGTTTGGCCGGTGTAGGTCGTCATTGTAAATTAGAATTTGTTCTTAAGAGACTTGCCTAGTTAAATAAAGGTTAAATAAAAAAAATAAAAAAACATTATCACAAGGAGTTGGGTCATTCTCACACGGATTTGAGTCAATCTCGCAAGGATTTGAGACATGAAAAACAATCCTGCTGAGTTCCGGGGTGCTGCCGCAGGTACGAGGCCTGTAAAACACACACACACACAGATCAGGTAATGTTGGAAACTTAGGTGGTAGTGGTGTAGGAGTAAGGGGCTAAGGTGAGAGTAGGGGGGTAATGTTAGGGTGTAGGGAAAGACTAATATGGCACCTTTCTGTCCAGGAATTTGGAGTGCATCTGCATGTCCTCCTCCCACACCAGACACCTCTTCTCAAACACTGGCTTCTCATCCCTCACCTCAGACACACAGTACACATACACACAAACATGTAATTAGGGGAACATTCCTAATAGTGTGTGTGTGTGTACCTGTGTATGTCTGAACCTGTGTGTATTTGGGGCTGGGGCAGCTGGAGCCTCATGTTGACGGGAGAGCCCACCTGAGGCGCGCTCAGTTTGCTTGAACTTTTGCGGAATGGTTAGTACACGTTTCCCCAAAACGTTGTTGAACAGACTTTGAGGTACGTTTTCTCCCGTTTGGTGGGTGTGGCGAAGTGTGGCTTGAAGCAATGAATGACGTATTTAAAGGGCAGTGGACTTGCTGACAGCGTTCCCCAACCCCTCCCCATTTTATTCACTGGTTGTTCAGTACAGCACCGTATCCGTTTAATTAAACGTTCCAGAATGTACAAATGTACTGAACACAGCCCTGTACTCGACTGTTCAGGTGCCTAAACAGGAACAGGATATGACATCACACAAGGAGAAAGAGATGGCAGGTGCAATGGTGCCCTGTATATCCCGGGTTTCTCTGGTGTAGACCGTATTACTGTTTTAGTACTTTGTGATGACTGCTGATGTAAAAAAAAAAAAGGCCAAACATAATTTTGCTTGATTGATTGTGAACGTAGAAGTCACGTCCTCTTTACCCATTAGGTAGGAAGTGACAGTGCCGACACTGCAAAGTGGTCGGGATGTCCTCTGAACCCGAAACACTCCCATCATCTGCTGTCTGCCTTTTGCACCTCAGTTCCCTCTGACCACAGATAGACCAAACATTAACCACACAACATGGTCAGTACACAGTCAAATTAAATATAACCTCATCCCCAGGCTATTGCGCATATAAGATATAAACCACTGCGATATCAACCACTCAACGTTGTCCTTACTGGGAGTGACCATAGAATTCTATGGGACCTACCTAAGTATTTGTCATCATTTCATTTTAGCAAATCACACGACTGCGAGGTGTGCCCCTGTGCTTGTGGAATGCTAGCATATGGTTTAATGTTAGGGGGAAGTTGTTGTGTAAGATGATTGGTTGATTGATTAAGCAGATTAAGCCAATAACTATGTACCGGGAACATTTCCTGGCGGTCTGTATTGGCTAACGTAGGCCAAGTTTGATGCTTTGGCCAGCCAGACTCTTTGCGAATTTGGGCGGAAGTGTCTGAGAACAAGATTAAATCAAACACAACTGAGAACACACATCAACTTCATAGAACAGTGACCACACTCTTATGTCTCACAAAAAAACACACACTTTTATGAGTATTATGAGTAGGGAAGACTAAAACAACTGACACATACAAACAAAGGTTAGAGCCTTCAGATACATACCCTCTAACAGAGCACATCGAGAAACACACACTCTGCCTCTTTACCTCACACATACACACAGACACATGAACACACACACCAAAGCAACAGAAATAAATCTAATAAGATTCTTGGTGCAGACTTTAAGCCTTTCTATGTGGAAATTATGACCGGGTGTGTGTCTGTGTGTGCTCATCCATTCCTGAGTGTGCGTGTTACCTGTAGGAAGTGGTCTAGCTGCTGCAGCAGCTCCATGTCTATGTAATCTCAGCGAAAAAATAAACGTCCTCTCACTGTCATCTGCGTTTATTTTACGCAAACTTAACATGTGTAAATATTTTTATGAACATAACAAGATTCAACAACTGAGACATAAACTGAACAAGTTCCACAGACATGTGACTAACAGAAATGGAATAATGTGTCCCTGAACAAAGGCAGGATTAAAATCAAAAGTAACAGTCAGTATCTGGTGTGGCCACCAGCTGCATTAAGTACTGCAATGCATCTCCTCCTCAGGGACTTCACCAGATTTGCCAGTTCTTGCTGTGAGATGTTACCCCACTCTTCCATCAAGGCACCTGCAAGTTCCCAGACATTTCTGGGGGGAATGGCCCTAGCCCTCACCCTTCTGATCCAACAGGTCCCAGATGTGCTCAATTAGATTGAGATCCGGGCTCTTCACTGGCCATGGCAGAACACTGACATTCCTGTCTTGCAGGAAATCACGCACAGAACGATCAGTATGGGTGGTGGCATTGTCATGCTGGAGGGTCATGTCAGGATGAGGCTGCAGGAAGGGTACCACATGAGGGAGGAGGATGTCTTCCCTGTAACGCACAGCGTTGAGATTGCCTGCAATAACAACATGCTCAGTCCAATGATGCTGTGACACACCGCCCCAGACCATGACGAACCCTCCACCTCCAAATCGATCCCGCTCTAGAGCACAGGCCTCAGTGTAATGCTCATTCCTATGACGATAAACACGAATCCGACCATCACCCCTGGTGAGACAAAACCGCAACTTGTCAGTGAAGAGCACTTTTTGCCAGTCCTGTCTGGTCCAGCGACGGTGGGTTTGTGCCCATAAGCAACGTTGTTGCCGGTGATGTCTGGTGAGGACCTGCCTTACAACAGGCCTACAAGCCCTCAGTCCAGCCTCTCTCAGCTAATTGCGGACAGTCTGAGCACTGATGGAGGGATTGTGCGTTCCTGGTTAACTCGGGCAGTTGTTGTTGCCATCCTGTAGGTGTGATGTTCGGATGTACCGATCCTGTGCAGGTGGTGTTACACGTGGTCTGCCACTGCGAGGACGATCAACTGCCCGTCCTGTCTCCCTGTAGCTCTGTCTTAGGCGTCTCACAGTAAGGACATTGCAATTTATTGCCCTGGCCACATTTGCAGTCCTCATGCCTCCTTGCAGCATGCCTAAGGCACGTTCACGCAGATGAGCCGGGACCATGGGCATCTTTCTTTTTGTGTTTTTCAGAGTCAGTAGAAAGGCCTCTTTAGTGTCCTAAGTTTTCATAACTGTGACCTTAATTGCCTACCGTCTGTAAGCTGTTAGTGTCTTAACGACCATTCCACAGGTGCATGTTCATTAATTGTTAATGGTTCATTGAACAAGCATGGGAAACAGTGTTTAACCTGTCTGGGAACATGGTTCGGCTAGCTAGCTGATTAAGTGTGCCTTGTATTCTAAATAAATCACTTACAGTGTCACCAGAAAACCACCCACACACATCACACCTCCTCCACCATGGTGAGAAATACTCATATGAAGATCATCCTGTTGGAACCAAAGACACAGCGATTTTAACCAAAAATCTCAAATTTGGACTCATCAGACCAATGTACACATTTCCACCGGTCTAATGTCCATTGCTTGTTTTCTTGAACCAAGCAAGTCTCTTCTTCTTATTGGGGTCCTTTAGTAGTGGTTTCTTTGCAGCAATTCGACCATGAAGGCCTGATTCACACAGTCTCCTCTGAACAGTTAATGTTGAGATGTGTCTGTTACTTGAACTCTGTGAAGCATTTATTTGGGCTGCAATTACTGAGGCTGGTAACTCTAAGGAACTTATCCTCTGCAGCAGAGGTAACTCTGGGTCTTCCTTTCCTGTTGCGCCATGAGAGCCAGTTTCATCACAGCACTTGATGGTTTTTGTGACTGCTCAAACGCATTAAGAAGGAAAGAAATTCCACAAATTAACTTTTAACACAGGACACCTGTTAATTTAAATGCATTCCCTCTACCCTTTACAATGAAGATATTTGGATTTTTACGAATTATCTTTGAAAGACAGGATCCTAAATCAGGGACATTTCTTTTTTTGCTGTTTATGTTCTTCTCTCCTGAACATGTGTTAGATGTGAGGGATTGTAAGGGACTGTAACTCTGCATACAGCATCTCTTTAAAGAATTATGATTTTAGACACAGAGAGTAAAATACAAAATCAATTTAGTTAATCACATTTTACACTGTCCCTGTCCCTTTATATACAAACATAGGGTAATACTGTATTTCATAATACTCTAGTAATTACAGAGCCATACAATGCAAGACAGGGAAGGGCAGCAGTGATGTGCCAGCCTATTTGTCTATTGTCACTGTCAACACTGCCAACTTCAATCTCACGCAGCGGAGCAGGTGTGTTGGTGGCCATACACATGCATACGCAGTATGTCCACCTATTATTTTGTACAGATATAGAGTATACTAACCTACACTCACAAATTACCATTGAGAATAATTGAATGACTGAACAATCAAATCCATCTTAATTCCTTAAATCTTAATAGGTGGAGGGAAGGACTAGCTATAGTTAGCTACATACACCATAATGGCTGATAATGAATTCATACTCACCTGATGGCAGAGAGAGTGTGATCGTCAAGACTTGGTGTGTCTAGCCGTGTTAGCTGGGGCTGGATAGTCTTGAATGATCCTTGGACAGCGTACACACAGACAGACACACACACCTGTTTAGATTTATCCTTTGCTTGGTGGCTTTTAATATAATCTCCCTGTCTTGTCTATGAGTAAAGCCACCACACATTGAAGGAAGGCAGATAGTTAGCTAGCTAACTAACATTACTTATTGGTGGCCCTTATTATAACTAATATGGCAAAAACGGTACACTAATGATCTTTCTATTGAATTCCATTTGTCTCTCTGGTTAACTAGGTAACGTTACTTAGCTAGCTACCTAGCCTCAAATCAAATAGCTAGCGTGCAGATATCCCCAAGTCCCAGTGACACAAAACCAGCTGAGACTGACAAAAGTCATTATCACAAGGAGTTGGTCAGTAGGAACAATTTTTAATACATTTTTTATGGTCATTTAATATTTGAGCGTGATTCTAAAATCTAAAAATAATCAAATCTATCTATCTATCAGATGGTGTGTCACAATGACAGGGACTGTGGAGGAAGCTGTTAGCAGCAAAGTGACAGCAGCTACATATTGTGGCGACCTTAACCCAACAACCTTATCAAGTGGTTCAGAACTCTTGGCGTAACTATTAAGGTGTGGGCTTGACAGTAACTAGATTAGGATTTAAGGCCCAGTCCGGGTTACGCCATGAATTCAATAAGGTCCGACTGCGATCTGTGTGCAAGGAAACTCCAGAGAAGAACCGCCCAGGGAAACCAAGGCCCGTCTTTGTCGCCACAGATCCACCCAGGGAAACTATGGCCCCTCTTTGTTGCCACAAATGGTTTGTTTTAGGGCTGACCCCATTTAGTCGACTGGTTGATTGTTTGGTCGATAGGCTGTTGGTCGACCGAGATTTCTTTAGTCGAGCAGTAGCAAAAAAATCACGGTGTACAAGACACCCCTCTGATTTGCGCTGAGTGGACTGATCCATTGTGGAGGCAATGGGGATGGCACAGTCCATGACATGTGCTACTGAAATTGTATATGGTTATATTACATAAGAACAATGGTGCAACACTAATAAAACTAATATTATTTTATAATAAATGCGATTTCTCTCGGATAGCTGTTGCTGTCCACGGTTCTGAAACATGTCAGTGCGCTGTTGAATTGGCACATTTTCCTAGACCATGTTGCTATGTGCATAGTAGTAAAGTTTAGCAGCATGTTGGTGTTGAGAACAATGCCAGAGGCAGAAGCAGAATGAGGAGATGAGAGGACAGCCCTTACCTTTATTGTCTAAGAAAAGTGAGGAGAGAGGAAAACCCAAACTTAATTAGGTCTATAATCAATAGGCTAACTGTTAAATGTGCATGGCTTAATAAATCATCAATATATCTACAGAAATAAGACAGATCCTGCTTCTGTTGCCTGTTTGAGTGATTGTTTATTAGCCTACTGATTCCGTGAGCCCCAAGCGACGACATGTCAAGTAAACAATTTCACATATTCTGTTGTTTTTAATCTTTGCTTTGCTGTAATAAAGCCTTTACTCTTTTTTTACGTTAGAACAGCCTCTCAAGTATTATTTATAATTGATGTATTTATTTAAAGAGAGACCTAAGACAACAACATATCAAGGCAGCAACACATGACAACACAGCATGGTGGAAACACCACATGACAACAACATGGTAGCAGCACAAAACATGGTGCGAAGCTGCCACAACTGTCAGTAAGAGTGTCCATGATTAAATCTTTGAATTAAGAGATGGAGATAAAACTGTCCAGTTTGAGTGTTTTTTGAAGCTCGTTCCAGTCGCTAGCTGCAACGAACTGGACAGAGGAGCAACCCAGGGATGGGTGTGTTTACACTGTTCTATATCGTGGAGCGCCGCCCCATAGGGGAGCTCTGCTCCTAGTGGTTTACCTAGGCAGCGAATAGCCTGAGAAAAAAATATGCCACACCTGCAGCCAATAGGAGTACAGGTGTCCCTATATAAGGGTACGCTTCTCCTCAATCAGCCTTCAATTATCTTCAGCTACAGGACTGGACTGAAGAAGCCTAGAGAGAAGAGAGAAGACTCAGGACGAACCCGCCGTCGATTTCCTGGTCTCGACTTCGTCCTTCATTTAAGAGCTCAGTGTCGCTGCTTCACTATGGCGGCTAAGGACCCGAACGACTTATGTTTCGTGTGTTTGGGTTCGCAGCACGCAATGCCCTAGCTGCACCCTCCTTTCTTTAACTTGTTATGGATAGGGGGCAGCATTTTCAGGTTTGGATGAAAAGAGTGCCCAGAGTAAACTGCCTGCTTCTCAGTCACAGTTGCTAATATATGCATAGTATTAGTAGTTTCTAAAACTGTTTGAATAATGTCTGTGAGTATAACATAACTCATATGTCAGGCAAAAACCTGAGAAAAAATCCAACCAGGAAGTGGGAAATCTGAGGTTTGTAGTTTTTCAACTCTTTGCTTATCCAAGATAGTGGAAATTGGGTCATATTGCACTTCCTAAGGCTTCCACTACGTGTCAACAGTCTTTAGAACCTTGTTTGAGGCTCCGGTTGGAACATTATTGAAGATTTATGTTAAAAACATCCTAAAGATTGATTCTATACATCATTTGACATGTTTCTACGGACTGTAACGGAACCTTTTGACTTTCATCTGTACCTAGTGATCGTGCATCATGAATTTTGATTACTGGGCTAAACGCGCGAACAAAAATGACATTATCGAACAAAAGAAACGTTTATTGTGGAACTGGGATTCCTGGGAATGCATTCTGATGAAGATCATCAAAGGTAAGTGAATATTTATAATGCTATTTCTGACTTCTGTTGACTACACAACATGGCGGATATCTGTTTGGGTTGTGTTGGTCTCTGAGCGCTGTACTCAGATTATTGCATGGTGTGCTTTTTCCGTAAAGTTTTTCTGAAATCTGACACAGCGGTTGCATTAAGGAGAAGTGGATCTAAAATTCCATGCATAACAGTTGTATCTTTTAGCAATGCTTATTATGAGTATTTCTGTAAATTGATGTGGCTCTCTGCAAAATCACCGGATGTTTTGGAACTACTGAACATAACGTGCCAATGTAAACTCAGATTTTTGGATATAAATATGAACTTTACCGAACAAAACATACATGTATTTTGTAACATGAAGTCCTATGAGTGTCATCTGATGAAGATCATCAAAGGTTAGTGATTAATTTTATCTATATTTCTGCTTTTTGTGATTCCTCTCTTTGGCTGGAAAAATGGCTGTGTTCTTCTGTGACTTGGCTCTGACCTAACATAATCGTTTGGTGTGCTTTCGTCGTAAAGCCTTTTTGAAATCGGACACTGTGGCTGGATTAACAACAAGATAAGCTTTATTTTGATGTATTGCACTTGAGATTTTCTGAAAGTTAAATATTTATAGTAATTTAATTTGAATTTGGCGCTCTGCAATTTCACCGGATGTTGTCGAGATGAAGATGAATTGGAGAGGGGCCAATGGGATGCCGGCATTCCAACCGCTACTGCCTTGGGAAGACGGGCATAACGTCACTATTTCTACATTCATCTTAATCTTTCTCTCCCTCTCTCTCTTTCTCTCACTGTCTCTCTCATTTTTAAAGGTGCTGTCTGGGGAAGCCACCATAGAACCAAAGCTTCTGATGGTGAAATTGAGAAATACATCAAGAGGTGGATGCAGCAGGCCTCTGACTAAGACGAAGGGAGAAAGAAGAGAGCGCGACTGAGGGGAGAGAAGATGACCAGAGCGGAGTAGAGGAGTGATGTCACTACACCCTACACTATGCCCTACCCACTAAGCAAAATAACAAGGGAATGCTGTTACCATAACAAAACCAATTTCGCTAAGAGGAAATCTTGGTGCGTTTTATTTTTGACTATGCAATGAGTGCTAAAATAAATGCTCTTTATCTTTTACATGTTTTTTTGTTGATGAAGTATGAGGTTTTACTCAGTTGCAACTTTATTTGGTCCTTATAAGCCTATGCTGTCTTTGCTTACGATGCAATTGTCACCACTGAAAACCTTCATGCAGAATTTGGCTAGATATACACTATATATACAAAAGTATGTGGACAGCCATTAAAATTAGTAGATTCGGCTATTTCAGCCACGCCCGTTGCTGACAGCTGTATAAAATCGTCCTTACTGAAGAGCTCAGTGACTTTTAACTGGCCCCGTCATAGAGCTGCCCCAGTCAACTGTAAGTGCTGCTATTGTGAAGAGGAAACGTCTAGGAGCAACAACGGCTCAACCGCGAAGTGGTAGGCTACACAAGCTCACAGAATGAGACCGGGAAGTGCAACACTCACTACCAAGTTACAAACTGCCTCTGGAAGCAATATTAGCACAATAACTTTTCATCGGGAGCTTCATGAAATGGGTTTCCATGGCCGAGCATCCGCACACAAGCCTTAGATCACCAAATACAATGCCAAGCGTCAGTTGGAGTGGTGTTTAGCTCACCGCCACTACTCTCTGGAGAATTGGAAACGCGTTCTATGGAGTGATGAATCATGCTTCACCATCTGGTAGTCCGACGGACAAATCTGGGTTTGGCAGTTGCCAGGAGAACGCTCCCTGCCCCAATGCATAGTGCCAACTGTAAAGTTTGGTGGAGGAGGAATAATGGTCTGGGGCTGTTGTTCATGGTTCGGGCTAGGCCCCTTAGTTCCAGTAAAGGGAAATCTTAATGCACAGCATATAATTACATTCTAGACTATTCTGTGCTTCCAACTTTGTGGCAACAGTTTGGGGAAGGCCCTTTCTTGTTTCAGCATGACAATGCTCCTGTGCACAAATCAAGGTCCATAGAAATGGTTTGTTGAGATCGCTGTGGAAGAACTTGAATGGCCTGCACAGAGCCATGACCTCAACCCCATCGCTGTGGAAGAACTTGAATGGCCTGCATAGAGCCCTGACCTCAACTCCCACTAACACTCTTGTGGCTGAATGGAAGCAAGTCCACGCAGCAATATTCCAACATCTAGTGGAAAGCCTTCCCAGAAGAGTGGAGGCTGTTAAAGCAGCAAAGGGGGTACCAACTCCATATTATTGCCCATGATTTTGGAATGAGATGTTCAACGAGCAGATGTCCACATACTTTTGGTCATGTAGTGTATTTCCTTATATTCACTGACTGGACGTATGACATGTTGTGGAATAGGACCGTCATTGTGAGATTTCTTTCACAAGGTACTTTACCACAACCATCAAAGGTTGCATGTTCAAACTCTGACATCCGTCTTGTAACTTCAAAGCATTTTTTTTTATTTGACCTAAGAAGTTTTCAAAAGGAAAACCCTGAGACAGTCATCACTTAGATGTATGAGGCCATGCACGTTATTCACCAAATTCTCTGTGCCATAAAACTGGCCAAAATGCTCTACAAAAGACACCGTCACAACTATATTGAAAAAGTGCAGCTTCCATGGCCCCACGGCAAAGTTGATACAGCAGTGAGCGTTCATCATTTTTTTGAAACCACGACCAGAGAGAGATTGATGTCAATGGTTTTGGTGGTGGTCAAAGTCAAGTTTTTAGTGACAGGCCAGTTTAAGTCACAGGCCATGCTGCGGCTGGAGACTGTAGATGATATTGTGGGCTCTGCTCGTTATGGGATATTTGAATGAAATGTAATATCTTTCCTGTTAAAATAAAAAAGAATAAAATACCATTCTGAGCAATGAGTAAATGTCTACTTGTTCATTGTTTAAGGATGTTACAGCTGTTTGTATTTTGATATAGTATAATGCAACTAAAGTGAAAAATATTAGAGGGGTGGATGGGTAAAATTCATATGAATTTGCATCGGGCCACTTTTGGGGGGATTATGGCAAGACACCGGCAGTGTCGGCTTAGTTCTGACAGACAGAATCAGCCCGATGCACTCGGGCCGATTCTGGGCAGTCATCATTCAATATGACATCAGGCCAAGTACTCAACCTGTTTCCAGCCAAACTGGCAATGTAGACACAACAAGACAACTAGCTAGACTGAACTCTTCAGAAACCCATAGCGGCCATCAACGGCCTATCTTTAGATTACTATAGCGGCCGCTATAACAATAATATCTGTGTCAATATCACAAAATTAACTTGCAAACAACCTGATGTCGTATATATTCATGTGACTGTTGTCATCAAACAGAATCCGGAAACATATGGTATGCTGTCATTTGACCTTTCAAAGCTTCTGGCTGGGCCACTCAAGGACATTCAGAAACTTGTCCCGTAGTCACTCCTGCGTTGTCTTGGCTGTGTGCTTAGGGTCGTTGTCCTGTTGGAAGGTGAACCTTCGCCCCGTATGAGGTCCTGAGCGCTCTGGAACAAGTTTTCATCAAGGATCTCTCTGTACTTTGCTCCATTCATCTTTCCCTCAATGCTGACTAGTCTCCTAATCCCTGCCGCTGAAAAACATTGCCACACCATGATGCTGCCACCACCATGCTTCAGTGTAAGAATGTTGGTAGGTTTCCTCCAGACGTGACGCTTGGCATTCAGGCATAGAGTTCAATCTTGGTTTCATCAGGCCAGAGAATATTGTTCTTCATGGTCTGAGACTCTTTTAAGTGCCTTTTGGCAAACTCCAAGCAGGCTGACATATGCAATTTACTGAGGAATGGCTTCCATCTGGCCACTCTACCATAAAGGCCTGATTGGTGGAGTGCTGCAGAGACTGTTGTCCTTCTGGAATATTCTCCCATCTCCACAGAGGAGCTCTGTCAGAGTGACCATAGGGTTCCTGGTCACCTCCCTGACCAAGGCTTTTCTCCCCCGATTGCTCAGTTTGGCCGATCGGCCAGCTCTAGGAAGAGTATTGGTGGTTCCAAACTTCTTCCATTTAAGAATGATGGAGGCCACTGTGTTCTTTGTAAACTTCAATGGGAGGTGTGAAATCGGGGGTGTGAACTAGGTTTCTATTCAAGCGTTGATCGACATGGTAATGGCTCTATAGTATTGGAGAAAAGTTGAAAAAACTGACTCTCCGTTACATCTTGACGTGTCATGTCGTAACGTACAGCACGCATGAAGCAACTATTTCTGTCTTACAATCTCTCTCCACCAGGTGTAGCACTTCTCTCATCGTTTAAAAACAAGAAATGGACAGTGACAGGGGTAAGGGGGGGATACCTAGTCAAATTCGACACAAACCTTCAAATAGGTATGTAATGACACATTATATAAACTCTTTATAGTGTTTTATTTACATTTTAGAGGCGATAAGGTGGACAGATCGAGTGAAAAAAGCAATTTTCCCACTATCACGCATTAGTTTCGCTTCCCCACCCGCCATTTTTAAAAAGACCCGACGGGGCTCATTGCCTGCTTGAATTATGTAGAAACGGGCAGTGTTTAGGTCATGTAATTGATTTTGTTGGAAAGGGGAGAAATTGTGCTTTACAATGGTATTGACATTACAGTTGATCTGGAAGTATTACGTTTTTGGGGCGCTAAAATAAGGACAATTGTACGGACCAAGGCGATGTACGAGTTTACGTGAGTTTACGTTAGTTTTAATCCTGTATTGAACACAGATCATCCCGTCTTCAATTTTATCGATTATTTACGTAAAAAAATACCTAAAGTTGTACAACAAAAGTCGTTTGAAATGTTTTGGCAAAGTTTATAGGTAACCTTTGAGATATTTTGTAGTCACGTTGAGCAAGTTGGAACCGGTGTTTTTCTGGATCAAACCCGCAAAATAAATGGACATTTTGGATATATATTGACGGAATTAATTGAACAAAAGGACCATTTGTGATGTTTATGGGACATATTGGAGTGCCAACAACAGAAGCTCGTCAAAGGTAAGGCATTAATTATATTTTTATTTCTGCATTTTGTGTCGCGCCTGCAGGGTTGAAATATGCTTCTCTCGCTTTGTTTACTATGGTGCTATCCTCAGATAATAGCATTGTTTGCTTTCGCCGAAAAGCCTATTCTGACATGTTGGCTGGATTCACAACCAGTGTAGCTTTAATTTGGTATCTTTCATGTGTGATTTAATGAAAGTTTGATTTTTATAGTAATTTATTTAAATTTGGCGCTCTGCATTTTCTCTGGCTTTTGGCCAAGTGAGACAGTAGCGTCCCGGCTAAACTCCGATTTTTGGATATAAATATGAACTTTACCGAACAAAACATACATGTATTTTGTAACATGAAGTCCTATGAGTGTCATCTGATGAAGATCATCAAAGGTTAGTGATTAATTTTCTCTCTATTTCTGCTTTTTGTGACTCCTCTCTTTGGCTGGAAAAATGGCTGTGTTTTTCTGTGACTTGGCTCTGACCTAACATAATCGTTTGGTGTGCTTTTGTTGTAAAACCTTTTTGAAATCGGACACTGTGGCTGGATTTACAACAAGTGTATCTTTAAAATGGTGTAAAATACTTGTATGTTTGAGGAATTGTAATTATGGGATTTCTGTTGTTTTGAATTTGGCGCCCTGCACGTTCACTGGCTGTTGACGAGGTGAGACGCTACCGTCTCGTGTAAAACTGAATAAACAGTTTTAAAAAGTACATTATTTTCTTTAGGAAATTAGTGAAGTAAAAGTAAAAGTTGTAAAAAATATAAATAGTAAAGTTAGGTACAGATAACACAAAAAACGAATTAAGAAGTACTTTACTCCACTGAACGGTACCCATTTCCCTATATAGTGCACTACTTTTGTAAAGTCAACGTAGATAGAGTAGATAGAGGTGGAGGTAGAGGTAGTGCACTATGTAGGGAATGAGGTGCAATTTGGGACACACAAACACATTTAGAAAAAAAGCTGCTATCAAGAACCAAAAGGGGTTCTTCGGCTGTCCCAATAGGAGAACCCTTTGAAGAACCTATCTTGGTTCCAGGTGGAACCCTTTTGGTTCCAGGTAGAACCCTTTTGGGTTCCATGTAGAACCCTCTGTGTTCTACATGGAACCCAAAAGAGTTATACCTGTAACCAAAATGGGGTCTCTTATGTGGACAGCCTCAGAACCCTATTGGAAACCTTTTCTCTAAGAGTGTACAGAACTACCTGGTTTAGATGTTCCTCCTATAGTCCCCTATTTCCTAGAATTAAGAAAGAAAAACATGAAAGAAACATGACTTGTCAAGAGATTTGTAAAGATGAAACAGAACATACTGTATGTCTCTGGTGCGATACCATCATGGTCCGATGGTTCAAACATGACTCTCGTTTGCACACACATTACCAAATCAACTCACAGAGAGTCAGAGATGAGCTATTCGGATGTGATTGAGGGGCTCTGTGAGTGTATCTGTGAAATCTGAAGATAATTTATCACTGAGCTCTATCTCTAGTCTCTCCCTAAGGGGCCAAGCCCACCACTGCTAACCCCTTAACCCCAACCCCTCCAAGTACTACGGATGAATACTGCAGCTTGGTTGTTAATTGCAGCTAAACCATGAGGTTTTATGTTTGATTTTCTGTAAAGTCTTATTTTGGTCCAGCATAAATATAAATACTTGGTGTTGTCTTCGCTTTTGCTTCCCGGCCTAAACAATAATAATGAAATGGCTACATATCTGAGTGACCAAAATATGTGAGAATGCAGTACAGAACCCAAGCCTCTCTACATCACACGAAACAGCTCATATTTTCCACTCACAAACAGCTCTATTTTGTGCAGCATACATTTTGTACATTCTTGCAGTCTACTGCAAAATTGTGACCAAACATCTAGGTTTTACTACCAATTATGGGCTTGTTGGTTTCAGTTGATTGGGGAGTGAGTACTATGGGCCATCAATGCTAAGTGAAATATAAAGTTGAAACCAACAATATCAACCAATTGGGCCAACTGCAGATCAAAGATAACAATTTCCTGATTACTCACAGCAGGTTCCATAATCAGAGATAAGTCAACTAGATGGATATTTGAAAGGAGCCCTGATTGGATGCAGATACCACTGAAATAATTGTATTCCTGGATACAGCCCATTACCAATAGATGTGGTTTAAAATAGTCTATTTTAATTTCATTTAAAAAGGTTACAAGAGAGTAATTTCTCAAAGAGATTGTGATTTACTGTATTACAATCAGTAGTTAAATTGTGCGGTTTAGGCAGTGTCACGGTTTGGTACAAATGTATGTTTTACAGCAGGCATGTGCACAGATAAGGCTCTAGGGGTGCCTGAGAACCAGCCCTTCTACCCTCCTATGAGAAAAGTGCCCTTTCAGATTGGTAGCATTTTTATCAATACATTTTTATTTGACTTTTATTCTCTTTTCTCTACTGTTCTGTAGAGAATTGCCCATCGAACTAGCAAATGTCTTATTTTTGAATCTTGGAAAATGTCACCTCCCCACTCCTCAGCCCCCATGCGAGTGTGCACTGCACTCCTCCTCCTGCTGCTGCACAAGCAGAAGCTACTGGCGCCTAGAGATAGTATGAGTCAGAGCCACAGGAAAACGTGTGGCGAGACAACATTTACCCCAGTACTTTTCAATCTTTCAAAGCAGCAGCACCGAACGGATTTACCAGACAATATTCATTAGTTCACATAATTGAAAAACGTAGAAAAATATTTTGTAGCGGAAAAGAAAGCAGGCCTTTTTTATTGGACAAGTTGACCTCCTCCAAATACCGCCCGTTTGCCTCTGTTTTGTTTAGTGAATACTAACCTGGGATTTCACACGCTCACTCCGACAGGTTGATTCACTTGTCAGTCACAATGTTCTCCTAGCTACAGCCTACTGAACCTCATCAACCATGCCTCTCAACAACTATGTTTGGTAGCACCAACACCTCGTTGTTGTGTCACGCCCTGGCGATAGAGAGCTGTTTATTCTCTATGTTGGTTAGGTTGGGATGTGATTAAGGGTGGGTTATCTAGGGGAATTATATATCTATGTTGGCCTGGTATGGATCCCAATCAGAGGCAGCTGTTTATCGTTGACTCTGATTGGGGATCATTTTAGGTAGCCATTTCCCCATTGTGATTTGGTGGGATCTTGACTATGTATAGTTGCCTGTGAGCATTATATTTAGCTTCACGTTTCATTTGTTCGCTTTATTGTTTTTGTTCTTTGAGTTTTCTCTTCCAAGTAAAAGGGATGGAAACATACCACGCTGCATCTTGGTCCAATCATTATGACAATCGTGACAGTTTGACTCTGCACTCCGCACTTGGTTTCTTTCTTCACTCACGCTCCACTCCTGTTGTGGCTGTGTTATCTAGTGCAGTGTTTCCCAACCCTGGGCCTCAACAGTACACTTTTTTGTTGCATTGAGCTCATTGAGGGCTTGATGATTAGTTCACATGCTGAATCAGGTGTGCTTGTCCAGGGTTACAATAACAATCTGTACTGTTGGGGGTACTCGAGGTCAAGGGTTGGGAAATACTGATCTAGTGGGAACCTTCCTCTCCTGTCTGCCTGCTTGCCTGCCTCACGAGAGAGTGAACACACATGTTCATGGAAAACAAGATATATGTTAATAAAAGCAGTTAATTCAATCAGTCTAGTCGTCCTAGCTAGAATGATCCAATCTTTAACTAGCTAAAAAAAATGACTAACGTTAATTTTAAAGTAGCCTAGCTATATAGCTAGCTATGTTGACACAATCATGTAGCCAGCAGATGATGTTAATCATTTACACTCAAGGAATACATGTGTTTGGCACAGGATAAAAAAGATGACATGAGCTGCTGCTGCTGCCCAAGGAATACTGAAGTTCCTGGAAAGATTAATCAGCCAGTCCTGAAATGTTCGTTGACATATCATTTTATGTCCACTGCTGGTGATATTATTTTCAATGACAATTTTGAAAGTGGGGGACTCCCGAGTGGCACAGCGGTCTGTACAAACAATAGTACGCAAGTATAAACACCATGGGAACACGCAGCCATCACACCGCTCGGGAAGGAGACACGTTCTGTCTCCTAGAGATGAATGTACTTTGGTGCGAAAAGTCCAAATCAATCCCAGAACAACAGCAAAGGACCTTGTGAAGATGCTGGAGGAAACGGGTACAAAGGTATCTATATCCACGGTAAAACAAGTCCTATATACACATAACCTGAAAGGACAAGAAAGTCAAGGTATTGGAGTGGCCATCACAAAGCCCTGACCTCAATCACATAGAAAATTTGTGGGAAGAACTGAAAAAGTGTGTGCGAGCAAGGAGGCCTACAAACCTGACTCAGTTAAACCAGCTCTGTCAGGATGAATGGGCCAAAATTCACTCAATTTATTGTGGGAAGCTTGTGGAAGGCTACCAGTAACGCTTGACCCAAGTTAAACAATTTAAAGGCAATGCTACCAAATACTAATTGAGTGGATGCAAACAGCTGGCCCCTTTGCGAATGTGATAAAAGCTGTAATAAATCATTCTCTCTCCTAGTATTCTGACATTTCACATTCTTAAAATAAAGTGGTAATCCTAATTGGCCTAAAACAGGGATTTTTTACTAGGATTAAAATTCGGGAATTGTGAAAAACTACATTTAAATGTATTTGGCTAAAGTGTATGTAAACTTCCGACTTCAACTGTACACCTAAACACTGCAACTATTTCCATGAGACAGAGAAAAATCATTTTAGCTCCACCGCTGATGTGATCGCCTGTACTAACCAAGTGATCATGAAAGGACTTGGTAGTCTGAGAGCTATTCCCCAAGTTTCACAGCATCAAACATCGACAACACCAACATATGTATATCTGCTGTTTATTACAGTGCATTCGGAAAGTATTACGACCGCTGGACTTTTTCCAAATTTTCTAACATTACAGCCTTATTCGAAAATTGATTGATGACGAAAAAATAAATGCAATCTACACAATACCCCATAATGACAAAGCGAAAACACGTTTTTAGAAATGTTTGCAAATGTATCAAAATAAAAAAAACATATTTACGTAAGTATTCAGACCCTTTGCTATGAGACTCAAAATTGAGCTCATGTGCATCCTGTTTCCTTTGATCATCCTTCAGATGTTTCTACAACTTGATTGGAGTCCACCTGTGGTACATTTCATTGATTGAACATGATTTGGAAAGGCACACACTTGTCTATATAAAGTCGCACCGTGCATTTCAGACCAACAACCAAGCCATGAGGTTGAAGGAATTGTCAGTAGAGCTCTGAGACACCTTTGAGGTGAATAAATGGCGTTGTGTGTTTGGCTATTGTGGTGAGCTAATATAAATATATATTGTGTTTTCGCTGTAAAACACTTTAAAAAATCGGAAATATTGGCTGGATTCACAAGATGTTTATCTTTCATTTGCTGTACACCATGTATTTTTCATAAATGTTTTATGATGAGTATTTATATATTTCACGTTGCTCTCTGTAATTATTCTGGCTGTTTTGGTGCTATTTGTGATGGTGGCTGCAATGTAAAACTACGATTTATACCTCAAATATGCAAATTTTCAAACAAAACAAATGTATTGTATAACATGATGTTATAAGACTGTCATCTGATGAAGTTGTTCAAAGGTTAGTGATTAATTTTATCTCTATTTGTGGGTTTTGTGAAAGCTACCTTTGCGGTGGAAACATGGTGAAAACATGGTGTTGTGTGTTTGGCTATTGTGGTGAGCTAATAGAAATACATAGTGTTTTCGCTGTAAAACATTTTAAAAATCGGAAATGATGGCTGGATTCACAAGATGTTTATCTTTCATTTGCTGTATTGGACTTGTGATTTCATGAAATTATATTATATGATATCCCTGTCGCGTTAGGCTAGGCTATGCTAGTCAGCTTTTTTGATGAGGAGGATCCCGGATCCGGGAGAGAGAAGCGGTAGAGGTTAATATTAGGAAAGTTGAGAACTAGTAGGCCTAGCCTATAGAAAGCTGATGGGATCCTCCTATTTTTAATAGAGGCCATAAAAACTCTGTTTTCTCACGCAATTGCATAGCCTTTAGAAATGTTGCACAACGTGAGCTCATGGGCTCTCATGAAGTGTTTGATTAGATTTTCGATTACGTTTGCATTGATGTCAGAGTGATAAGTGGGACAATAAAGTGCTGAGTGCCAGGCAGTTAGCAAATTTGGTTGGCTACTAATGACCACCAGCAGTATCAGAGCTTGGAGAATCCTAATCACCGTGACTAAACGGTCACGTGGAATTTGATTGCCATCATGACTCGTGACCGCCGGTGTGGTGGTAATACGGTCACCGTAACAGCCCTAGGGCTACCCCCAGGGCGGCTAATATTGTGTAATCAAAGGTTACAGAGATACATTTGTGAAACTGCTATCAGCTTATCTGTGTTATTGTGAATTGGGGAATTTCAATTGAAGCCAAATGAAGACAATATATGATAACGTTTTACAGAAAACACGAGCTGTGAGTTGATGTTTATTACTAAGGTAATGTGTCACGGTCAGGGTAATGTGTCTGAGTAATGATACTGTGGGAAGGATGTGGTTGAGTGAGCGCAGACAAAATAAAACAATAGCCTTTAGCTTTGTCTTGTCATTCTTCCATGTAATTGAAGTAATTGTTTCAGTAACGTCATGCAATCTGCAATACAGTGTATATTAAACCTACATTTTATCAGCAATGGTGTATCATGTAACCTCTTGTTGTACGATGAAGACTTCCACATCTGTACCTACAGTACAGCAGACAACTGGCCTGGCCTAGTCCTGGTCTGGCATGGCACGTCTCCCCGTGTTTGAGCTGTTGGCCCTGGGTTGAAAAGACTCCCATGAGACTCCGCTCTATTGTTTAACCTTCTGCAAGGAGCCATACTTCCAAGGCAAATGTTTCTCCAACCCCTGCTTGTTTTCAAATAAGTCAAATATGATTGATGTTGACATTGGAGCTGGGAACTCTGGGAAAGGTCGCAGAGGTCAGGGGTCGAGGTCGTGACAAAGGGGTTTGGGGGTATTCTGGAGGGTTCAGGAGGGTTCTGTGGATCTCAACTGTTCAAAGTCTTGGAATTCCACAGAGCAACATTCCAGAACACCTCCGAAGAATACCAGAGTTCTGATTTGTCCCAAAGGTCTCAGATGTATTGTTATGAAACTCTGCAAACTATTTCTATTGATTAATCCTATTTTCTCTTCTCTGCTAGACATTTCTGACCACAGCTGTGTTCATTTTTCAGCATGTTACAGAAAAGCTTGAAAAAAAAAGTGACTCTTATTTTAGTAGAGCCTGCGTGGGAAAATCTAAGATCCAAATTCATGTTCCAGCTTGATGAACGGAAATTGCCACAATTTGACTGTAAAACCATGACATTAACATGACGTGTAAAGCACCTGGAGGCAGCATACGATATCTGGTCAAACCTCGGAAATGAATTGTGGTGAGAGTCTTATTTCCCCCAAAAATGTTATGAAATAAATCACTTCCACATGGTTCTTTGGGTATAGCATTCAATAGCTTTGTTTGGAACCGCAGCCCTGTATGTTGGGGTGGCTGAAAGGCTAATAAACTAGCAGGACAGCGATCTCATATAATGTACACACTCATCATTGTACACAAAACATGTGTTATTAACCTCATCTCAAGGGCATCTTACTCAACAGATCAGCACTGGCCGCATTCACTTTAAAAGCAACTTTTTGTTCTGATTTTATGCCCAATGCAATATGCATTGATCGGAACACACACATCTCCATTTATAAAACATTATCTCTTTCATTTAGCTATTTGTGTACTGTGTGCATGACATGGTCTGCTCTGTGTTTCCCTCTCCAACTCCATTATTGTGGGCAGCAGAAAGAGGAGAGTTTCCCATGGAAACTGTGTGGACGTTCCGCTTCATCCCTACTCCTTCTCTTACACACCACCACCAAGGAGTTTCAGTGTTACAGTGCATTTTGGGTTGCCATGGAGAAAATGTAGGGGGTTACACATCAACATCAATGCAGCAGGGGGGGGGTCAGGCGTTCAGCAATGCGGCCTTGAAGAGGGGGCATGAGGTGGGGCGGGGGTTTGCCGGCTGGGAATAGGGTAGCTGCTGGCTGGAGTCTGCAACCTCCCAATGATCAATGCCTTCCCCTCCTCCTCTTCCTCCTCCTAGTTCTTCTCCTCCTCAGAGTGCAGGAGACCTGCTGAGCATTACCTCTGATGAATAATAGAGTAAAGAAAGGGAGATAAACATAACAGTACTTGCTGCATGTAGTAAGTGGAATAAGTAAAAGGCATGAGGAGATCTGTCATGATTGAAGGATCGAGTATAGATGAATGCTGCTGTGAATTATCCAAAACTTAAATACGACACAAATGAATGTCTTAACTGATGAATGGGCAGAAAAGCAGACCATCAAACTTTCTTCTGCAAATAATATGAAAAAAGTTCAAACTCAAAACTGGTCAAGTGGAATGGTCAAGAAGCGGCATATTAGGAAAAAGAGTGAGTGACTGAGGAGACTGAAGTAGCCAATCGGAGCTGATGTTCTGAGTCACAAAATGAGTCAACAACTGAGCTAGCTCACTAGGCAGTGACCCGTTATGATATCTACAGTAACTCATTGTGATTTCACTCTCCTGAGCCAGGGCGAACACAAATCTCAACTGTTCCATCAGAATACACTGCTTTAGCTTGTCGCTTGTCTCTGCTTTTCCATAAAGCCATCCAGGCATATTAATTTTTTTAAAGAACTGAGACCCTCTTTTATACAGATAGTGCATTCGGAAAGTATTCAGACCCCTTGACTTTTTTCCACATTTTGTTACATTAAAGGCTCATTCTGTGAAAATGGATGACTTTTTTTATCATTCATCAAAACACAATGCCCCATAATAAAAACAGTAAGACCTTATTTATATAAGTATTCAGACCCTTTGGTATGAGACTTGAAATTGAGATCAGGTGCATCCTGTTTCCATTGATCATCCTTGAGATGTTTCTACATCTTGATTAGAGTCCACCTGTGGTAAATTCAATTGATTGGACATAATTTGGAAAGGCACACAAATAAAATCAAATTGTATTGGTCACATTCAAACATATTTAGCCGATGTTATTGCGGGTGTAGCAAAATGTGTGTGTTCCTAGCTCCAACAGTGCAGTATTATCTAACAATTCACAACAATACACAAATCTAAAAGTAAAAGAATTAAGAAATGTATAAATATTAGAACGAGCAATGTCGGAGTGAAATTGACTAAATACAGTAGAATAGAATACGTTATATACATATGAGATGAATAAAGCAGTATATAAACATTATGTTCCATTATTAAAGTGGCCAGTGATTCCATGTCTATGTATATGGGCAGCAGCCTCTAATGTGCAGGGTTGAGTAGCCGGGTGGTAGCCGGCTAGTGATGGCTATTTAACAGTCTGATGACCTTGAGATAGAAGCTGTTTTTCAGTCTCTTGGTCCCAGCTTTAATGCACCTGCACTGATCTCTCATTCTGGATGATAGTGAGGTGAACAGGCCGTTGATGTCCTTGATGATCTTTTTGGCCTTCCTTTTACATCGGGTGCTGTAGGTGTTCTATAGGGCAGGCAGTGTGCCCAAAGTTATGCGTTGGGCAGACTGTACCATCCTCTGGAGAGCCCTGCGGTTGTGGGTGGTGCAGTTGCCATACCAGGCGGTGAAACAGCCCAACAAGATGCTCTTAATTGTGCATCTGTAAAAGTTTTTTAGGAGCCACATTTATTCAGCCTCCTGAGGTTGAAGAGGCGCTATTGCGCCTTCACTACACTGTCTGTGTGGGTGGACCATTTCAGATTGTCAGTGATGTGTACGCCGAGGAACATGAAGCTTTCCACCTTCTCCACTGCGGTCGCATTGACATGGATAGGGGTGTGCTCCCTCTGCTGTTTCCTCAAGTCCACAATCAGCTCCTTCATTTTGTTGACGTTGAGAGGTTATATTCCTGGCCTCACTCTGCGGGAGGCCTCACCTCCTCCCTGTAGGCCGTCTCGTCATTGTTGGTAATCAAGCCCACTACTGTTGTGTAGTCTGCAAACTTAATGATTGAGTTGGAGGTGTGAATGGCCACCCAGTCATGGGTGAACAGGGAGTACAGGAGGTGGCTGAGCATGCACCCTTGTGGGGCCCTTGTGTTGAGGATCAGCGAAATGGAGGTGTTGTTTCCTACTTTCACCACCTGGGGTCGGCCCGTCAGGAAGTCCAGGACCCAGTTGCACAGGGCGGGGTTTAGACCCAGGGACCCCGAGCTTAATGATGAGCTTGGAGGGTACTACGGTGTTGAAGGCTGAGCTATAGTCAATGAACAGCTTCTGATATAGGTATTCCTCTTGTCCAGATGGGATAGGGCAGTGTGCAATGCGATGGCGATTACATCGTCTGTGGATCTATTGGGGCGGTAAGCAAATTGACGTTGGTCAAGGGTGTCAGGTAAGGTGGAGGTGATATGATCCTTAACTAGCCTCTCAAAGCACTTCATGATGACAGAAGTGAGTGCTACGGGGCAATTTTCCTTTAGCTCAGTTACCTTTGCTTGCGTGGGTACAGGAACAATGGTGGATATCTTGAAGCAAGTGAGGACAGCAGACTGGGATAGGGAGAGATTGAATATGTCCGTAAACACTCCAGCCAGCTGGTCTGCTCATGCTCCGTCTGGGCCGGCAGCCTTGCGAGGGTTAATACGCGTAAATATCTTACTCACGTCGGCCACGGAGAACGAGACCCCACAGTTCTTGAGAGCGGGCTGCGTCGGTGGGACTGTGATATCCTCAAAGCGGGCGAAGAAGGTGTTTAGCTTGTCTGGGAGCAAGACGTCGGTGTCCACGACATGGCTGATCTTCCCTTCATAATCTGTGATTGTCTGTAGACCCTGCCACAAACGTCTTGTGTCTGAGCCGTTGAATTCGCGAATCCACTTTGTCTCTGCACTGACGTTTTGAATGTTTGATTGCCTTACGGAAGGAATTACTACACTGTTTGTATTCAATCATATTCCCAGTCACCTTGCCATATTTAATTGTGGTGGATGGCACTTTCAGTTTTGCGAGAATGCTGCCATCTATCCACGGTTTCTGGCTTGGTTAGGTTTTAATAGTCACCATGGGTGCTAAATGAAGAGGGAAAGTTGCCGTTCTAAATCCAAACAACGACTGTTCTGGACAAAGGACACCTTGTCCAACATTCTGATGGAAGATCAGCAAAAGTAAGAAACATTTTATGATGCTATTTCATATATCTGTCGTAGATGTGAACTAGTCGTCGGCGCCCAAGTGTTTCTGGCTATTGTGCTAAGCTAATATAACGCTACATTTTGTTTTCGCTGTAAAACACTTAATAAATCGGAAATATTGGCTGGAATCACAAGATGCCTGTCTTTCATTTGCTGTACACTATGTATTTTTCAGAAATGTTTTATGATGAGTAATTAGGTATTTGACGTTGGTGCCTGTAATTATTATGGCTGCTTTCGGTGCAATTTCTGATTGTAGCTGCAATGTAAACTATGATTTATACCTGAAATATGCACATTTTTCTAACAAAACATATGCTATACAATAAATATGTTATCAGACTGTCATCTGATGAAGTTGTTTCTTGGTTAGTGGCTATTTATATCTTTATTTGGTCGAATTTGTGATAGCTACTGATGGAGTAAAAAACTGGTGGAGTAAAAAAAGTGGTGTCTTTTGCTAACGTGGTTAGCTAATAGATTTACATAGTGTCTTCCCTGTAAAACATTTTAAAAATCGGACATGTTGGCTGGATTCACAAGATGTGTACCTTTCATATACTGTATTGGACTTGTTAATGTGTGAAAGTTAAATATTTAAAAAAAATATCTTTTGAATTTCACGCCCTGCACTTTGAGCTGGCTGTTGTCATAAGTGTACCGACGTCGGGCTTGCACGCCAAACAGGTTAACAGTCTGATGGCCTTGATATAGAAGCTGTTTTTCAGTCTCTCGGTCCCAGCTTTGACTAACCTGTACTGACCTCGCCTTCTGGATGATAGCGGGGTGAACAGGCAGTGGCTCAGGTGGTTGATGTCCTTGATTATCTTTTTGGCCTTCCTGTGACATCGGGTGCTGGAGGTGTCCTGGAGAGTGGGCAGTTTGCCCCCGGTAATTTGGCGGTGATACAGCCTGAGAGAATGCTTTCAATTGTGTATCTGTAAAAGTTTGTGAGGGTTTTAGGTGACAAGCCAAATTTCTTCTGCCTCCTGAGGTGAACAGTCATAACCTCCTGCATCTTCAAAAACACCAGCCTTAATAATGATTCAGTACTACACAAATTGGTTTAATTATTGATTTACTAGCTAACTAAATAATAACACAGGATAAACATACACACTTAAAACATTAAGAAAAGGTCCCTAGCGGACTGGCACATATGGCGGCTTGTTACCAAGGAGAGGAAGAGGGAGGGAGAGAGAGAGAGAAAGACACACTTATCATTGATACATTTTAGAAACTATTCTCACAGTAATTATATACTTTGCACACAAACTGTTGAGTAAGAAATCATGAATTAATTTACGTGTGAATGTCTTTGTCCGTTGTGTAGTCCTGAACAGAACTACAGTTCACTCTGTTCCATTCGCTCCTGAAGCTGCTTATTTGAAGATAGGCTAGCAAGTCGTGTTGATGGTTCCAGTGAGGTGATGAGAGTAGCGTACAACGGTGATTTGACAGAGTAGTAGAATGGTCCCATTTAAATTCACTTTCGAAGAGATTTTAATTAGGACAGCTAATCAGCCGTACCAGTGATTGTCTGGGAAGGGAGTTTTCTTCTCCAAATCGTGTCGGTATTCAGAGTTCAAACCACTTTAGACGTGGGCTGCAACTCCCCGTCTTTCCTGGTCTAAATGTTCATTTCTTTACCAATCCTTTTATGCACTCTGGTCGACAGGGACGGTTCCGTCAAGCTGATCTGACCCATTCGGATCCTCACAGGACAGTCATGAAACGTTCTTCTGGAACCAAGTTGCATATTCCTCAGTACACAAACACGCACACAACAATATAACGAGCCATGTCGTGCTGGGAAAAGTCAGGTCGTTGACACATTTAACCAATTCCCCGCTAAAAGACTAACCACAAAATGTTGGCACCATTGTAACAGGTTGTAATAAAGCCATGGTCTCCATCATGGGAACAGAAGAGGAATACCTGGTGCTGTAGTCTTAGGTAGGAATACTCCAAATTATCTTGGCTCTGACACAAATACAAGCTTTGCAGGTCCATCAACACATTTAAATACCTCTCATACCCTACAGTAACCTGTGGCTCAGGTTCATAGATCTGCAGAACGTTAATAACGAATTTATTGACACTTTATGTACTGTCCTGTAATAATTTGTTTGAAATGAGACACCTTAAGGTAATTCATAACACATCCATAAAAACTTTATATTGCATGACGCTTTACTTACTTTACAGTCAGACCCCTTTAGTCAATTATAACACATACAGTACCAGTCAAAAGTTTGGACACACCAGCTCATGAGTAGGAGGCCTTGAATGAGTAGGTGTTCTAAAACTTTTGACAGGTAGTGTACTTCCAGACACAAATGGGAGAACAGCTCACTCTGACCATTTTACTCGCCATAGCAGAGCTGGTTAGGCTGTTTTTATGTTAACCAGAGAGTTGGTGATTGCAACTGTGTTGCTGGCAACAATTGAATTACGTTTTTTTGCCAACTTTTACTGACACCGGCCATATTCAACGTGGGTTGAGCGTTCATAAATTCCTCAGTTATTCTTCACTCTGGCACACTCAGATGAGAGTGCTCTGAAATCAGAGTAGATAGCCAGAGTGAATGTACCAGCTATGTCTATCGACAGTTGTCACAGTGACATCATAAACATTGTACTGAAATAGTTACTTGCATAGTGGAGTCTTTTGTTTAGACATGTAGCTAGTCATGAACCATAATCCCAGCTCATAACGTTACTACCCTGCATGAATCTGCAGGTAGCTAACCTACCAGGTTCAATGTTAGCTAGCTAACATTAGGCTATAACTAACAATGCAAATGGTTCTGAGATATAAAGAATATTACTACACAGATCATAGTCAGCTAGCTAACAGTACACTTTAAAATGAAATGAAACGACTTTCTGACAAAATTAAAATGTGTAATATCTGAAAATGTAGCTAGCTAGACTACCTTACTTGTATACATGGATGAACGATTCTCCCTCTCTGTCACGGATGCCATGGTTGCCATTAGTTTGAAGATGTAATCCGGACACAGGTGTTTTACAACAGCCTTCTGTGTGTTCCCTTTTCGACTCTGTCTGCAGAATTTTCTCAATCTTCTTAGCTATGATACTCTAATTCCACTGATTTCAAAACTCCGTCCTCCAGAAAGTGGAGACCAACACTTATGCAGTTCTACTATGTGATGTCTTTCAAAAAAGCTGTCTTAGAAAGGATTACCTGCACATATTGACCAGCTCATATTATACACAGTAGCATGCTACATGGCAGACCAAGCCCAACTCATCTCTCAGCATATCCAGCCGACTCATTATCTCAACCAATCATGGCTAGTGGGAAGGTTGCTGACTTTTTCTGTGGCTAAACCAACAAGGGTTGTAATTTAACAATTTAATTCATATTTACAGATGGCATACAAGTTTGTTATAAAGGCACATGAAAGTTCACATGTTCCATAAGACATATCTGCCAAAAAAAAACATTTTGATAAAATAAAATAAAAGTTTACGTGCAAATGGCTCTACTGTGAAGTAGTTGAGTTTTACGAACTCATCACATGTGCGCTTACTGCACACAGAAACACAGATAACCAAACAACAGTGCAGGGCATGCACACTGAATTAAGGAATGGAACAATAGTCACTTTAATAATGTTCACATATCTGGCATTACTAATCTCATATGTATATACTGTATTATATACTATTCTATGGTGTCAATTAATAATGTTTACGTATCTTGCATTACTCATCTCATATGTACAGTATATATAGTTTTTAATTCTATTTTTTTTACCCCTTTTTCTCCACAATTTTGTGGTATCCAATTGGTAGGTACAGTCTTGTCTCATTGCTGCAACACCCATACCGACTCGGGAGAGGCGAAGGTCAAGAGCCATGCGTCCTCCGAAACACAACACAACCAAGCTACACTGCTTCTTGACACAATGTCCACTTAACCCGGAAGCCAGCTGCACCAATGTGTCGGAGGAAACACCGTACACCTGGCAACCGTGCCAGCATGCACTGCGCCCGGACCGGCCCGCCGGTCTGGGAGCTCCGAGGATCTGAACCCGAGGGAGAAGCCACCGGAGAGAGAGACAGAGCCGAGTATGAAGACGCAGGTAACTCCGGTTCCAATCTTGATTGGGAAGCCACCAAGGACGAAGGCGCTGGAACCTCTGTTGTTTCCAAAGTTGTTTCTGGTCTGTGTCTTAATTTATCTTAATTTCACGTCAGAGTTATGGAAAAACACAGTTCTAAGGATGCCCATTGCGGTGCCCTATTGATGTTCCCATTGTTATGCAGATGCACATTGCTGTACCCCATAACTGTGCCATATTGCTGTGCTGATGTCCATTTCTGTTTCTACTGCTCTGCAGATACTTGAGTCATCATAACAGCCACATACATAATGGCTCTGTATCCCTTGTATGTTATAACCACATTGTCTATAATTCATCTTCATTTGGCTAAAAAAGTTAATTGGATACCCTCAGTTGTATTGTCATTGGCTCAGATGCGATCCCCTAATCCATATTACATTGCATACTGTCGCAGGGAGTAGGATGAGAGTAGTACTGGCTCATTAATAAAGAATCTTGGTCGAGACACTTTGTCTGGTCTGTTCAATGCTTTAGCTAAATTCTTTAATCCAGTGTTTCCAGTTACAGATGTGTTATTTGGGCGTTCTATCGCCATCCCTCAGAGGCCGGGATGGCGTGGACTTGTTGCCGCCTCATGCTCTACAGAGGGTGAAAAGGAGTAAGCAATCCTCCTCATATCCTCCTCCTCCTCTCTCAATGACAGTGTTACTCCAGCCTCAGCTTCAGCCACTAGGCCGTCCACCACACTGCACCATTGTTGAATGTAACTTCTCTGTCTCAATTGTTTATTATATTATACTCAGCAGGCAGTTGGCATGGAGGGATGTAATGTCATTTAAAGGGAGAGGAAACGTTATGAATGACAAGGATTTGCAAGTCATATTCCTAGAGACTGGAAAGCCATTTATAGTTGGAAAAGGAAGAAAAAGTGGCAGATGTGAATATGAGATGAGAAAATCAGATGCACTGGCCATAGTTACATGGCATGTCTTACCCTTACGCCCACACCAGTAGAAATAAAAAAAAATTGAGCTGAAATACAATGGCCAGAGCTTACCCATGATGTTGCACAGTGATATAAGTCAATAAGTCATCATTTTAGTCAAAGTATGAGATATTTGGGCTTAAAGTTACAAATCCAAATTGCCCACTTTGTTTAAATCATTGCCAATGCAGTGTCTTTTCCTATGAGATGATGTGCACATTCTTTTTAACTGACATTTCGTTTCAGGGGTGGGTTTTATTGCAAAGTTACCACCTACCAGTGTGGCCTGATTGTTTTTCTATTAGAAAAACCTACAATGGTATTCCTCTTCGCACCTGAGCCAAACAGCCTTTCGAAGTCCACTTGCCATTGCTCCTGCTTTTTTTGGTCTGTCTTTCTGTCTGTCTAAATCCTTTTGTCTGTTTTGTGGCTTTACACATTTGTTTATCGGTCTCACTTCTGTATCTGTTTGTAGCTTTATACATTTATCTGTCTGTCCCTTTGTGCAATGGTGTATATAGGGTTGCCACATCAAAGACCGGTGTTTGCATGAGTTGCCCTCCTGACGTCTCCATCCTCATGTTTACTGCCAGTAGATGACTTTCCTTGGCTTGGAAGAGTCGGAAGAAACTGTATGCGTGTCAGTCTGCAATATACGCATTTCACCCAGGAGTCCTTTTCAAATGACTTGCGGAGGTGGTCTTTCAAACGAGGCTTCGACTCAATGAAGACACCGTTCCGATCATCTACCTGGACGGCGAGACCTTAAGTAAAGAGAGCTTCTCAGCTAGCTAGCTAGTTAGCTGATCAAATGTAAATAATAAACGTGTTTCTTCTAGTTAGCTACATCAATACATGAAATGTTTATGCTGAACAGCTAGCTGTCATAAAAGTATGCAATTGAAACATCCAAATGAAGTGAGCTCAGTTCAAGTTAGCTTGCTAGCTACCAAACCTCAAGGTTTAGGGCAAAATGTATCCAAAACTCTCTAGGTTACAATATACAGATATGTACAGGTTTCTAGCACAAGATTGGCTGCCAGACAGACCCACCGCAGGCTTGTGATTTCTCTGTGCAAGAATCCCCACAGAGGAGCAGGGGTGAGTTTCTGACACTCAAGTAGAAACTACAGTGGTTCTCATAACAACATATCAACTAGAATAATTAGCTGGTTGGCTTGGCTATTTCACTTTGCCTCTCCCCACCTACTCAGATGAAATGTTACATTACATGACAAAGTATGTGGACACCTGATCATCAAACATTTAATTCCAAAATCATGGGAATTAATATGGAGTTGGTCCCCCCCTTTGCTGCTATAACAGCCTCCGCTCTTCTGGGAATGCTTTCCACTAGATGTTGGAACATTGCTGCGGGGACTTGCTTCCATTCAGCCAAAAGAGCATTAGTGAGGTCAGGCACTGATGTTCGGCGATTAGGCATGGCTCGCAGTCAGCATTCCAATCCATCCCAAAGGTGTTTGATGGGGTTGAGGTCAGGGCTCTGTGCAGGCCAGTCAAGTTCTTCCACACCGATCGACAAAACATTTCTGTATGGACCTCGCTTTGTGCACAGGGGCATTGTCATGCTGAAACAAGAAAAGGCCTTCCCCAAACTGTTGCCACAAAGTTGAAAGCACAGAATCGTCTAGAATGTCATTCTGTGCTGTAGCGTTAGGATTTCCCTTCACTGGAAATAAGGGGCCTAGCCTGAACCGTGAAAAACAGTCCCAGACCATTATTCCTCTTCCATCCAACTGTACAGTTGGCACGATGCGTTGGGGCAGGTACAGTAGCATTCTCCTGGTATCCGCCAACCCCAGATTCGTTAGTCAGACTGCCGGATGGTGAAGTATGATTCATCACTCCAGAGGGTTTCCACTGCTCCAGAGTCCAATGGTGGAGAGCTTTACACTGCTCAAGCCGACGCTTTGCATTGTGCATGGTGATCTTAGGCTTGTGTGCGGCTGCTCGGCCATGGAAAATCATTTCATGAAGCTCCCGATGAACAGTTCTTGTGCTGACATTGCTTCCAGAGGCAGTGAGTGTTGCAACCGAGGACAGACACTTTTTTCGCGCTACGGGCTTCAGCACTCGGCGGTCCCATTCTGTGAGCTTGTGTGGCCTACCACTTCGCGGCTCCTAGACATTTCCTTTTCACAATAACAGCACTTACAGTTGACTGGGGCAGCTCTAACAGGGAAGACATTTTACGAACTGACTCTTTGGAAAGGTGGCATCCTATGACGGTGCCACATTGAAAGTCACTGAGCTCTTCAGTAAGGCTATTCTACTGTCAATGTTTGTCTATGGAGATTGCATGGGTAGGGAAGGTATTTGGGGGCAGACAGTTTGACTGGGCTTGCCATTGGGATTGAGAATTCATTGCCTAATTTCTGTAGCTTACAGTTGTCTTTCAGCATCATTTACAGCCACCCAGTTCCAGCCAAAACGCAAGAGTGTTTCTTGTGATACAGCAACACTGGTGTGCTTGCTCGGAACCTCAGCTCCTTGCATTCCAGTAAAAAAAGCCAAGTGGGGACTATTTCAGCGGTGACTCCAGTTATCACCCTGATGATGACACGGACACCATCGGCGAACTGTAAGATGACACTGTAGTGAGCTTCTATTCCTGTGCCAATATATTAAATGTAGACTAATGTACACAGTGAATTTTTTACCTCATACCGGAAACTTTTTATCACAATTACAGAGTCCCTGTCGCTCCTGTTAACATTGGGGAAGTACATTTTGTACAAAGACTGTCTGCCACAGTTTTTCATCGCCAGTCCGGTTTGCACCAGAACATGCAACACCACAAAGCGATTCAAAGGCACCCTGATCTCCAATGTGCAGATATAGCCTCACTGAGACCACACCAAGACATGGAAGAGTCAGCTGTATGTGTCTGTGTCACGGCCGTTTAAATGAGTGGACCAAGGCGCAGCATTTTCAGCGTACATACTTCTTTATTTAACGATGTCGCCAACAAAACAATAAATATCCAAACGACACGTGACGCCAACGTAGTGCATCCAGGCAACTAAACATGGACAACTACCCACAAAACCAACATGGAAATGGCAACCTAAATAGGCTCCCCAATCAGAGACAACGAAAAACAGCTGTCTCTGATAGGGAACCCACTCAGGCCACCATAAACCTACATACCCCTAGACAATACAAAAACCCTAGACAAGTCAAAAAACCTAGACAATACAAAAACTAAACAAACCACCCTTGTCACACCCTGACCTAACCAAATAATAAAGAAAGCAAATATAATAAAGTCAGGGCGTGACAGTCTGACACCCCTGCAGGCAACCTCCACCTGACTACAGCTATTGCTTTCACCGGCTCTTTTTTGATCAAACAAGGTAAAGCAAAATATTTTGTACCATCATCTAAAACTTTTAATGTAAGTACATAATGCTGAATTGCTTTTTTATGTGCTTAATTTCTGTTTCAGTTCCTGAATGCACTAAAAGTGCAGACCATATCTGAATCGACCTTCTACAGCCATCAGAAAACGGTCCTGCTTCCAACTATATAATGACAGTGGAAGTCAGAGCAGAGAGTCACCCATGAGCGCAGACTCGCCTGGTCACTGTGCAAAATTTGGTTCGTAAAATGTATTTGCATGCTGTCCACTTTTTAATTCCATCTGGTGAAAGGCACACATGTCCTGCGCATATTTGACCATACGCATGCATATACAAAATGTCCACAATTGTCTTGTGTTGGACTGACATTGATCTCAAAGTCTAACATCTAAAATGGTCCTACACCATGGTCAACTTTAACATGAACAGAGTGTTTGACGTACAACGCACAGGTGAGCTTTTCATCCACAGAGTACCTTTTTTTCTGTTTATATAGGTCTCAGTGTGTCATATTGGTATCAGAATCCTGATTTGGATTCTGATACCTGGGCCTCTGTGCCCAGTTGAACAAATATTGAGGGAAACATTGCCAATGACACTATTGATCTCTTCCACAGAGCAACAAGGTTGGCAATAGCCTGAGAATGGAGGGACTGCTGAGGAGCATCGCTGCCCTGGAGGAGGCAGATGTCCGCATTGGCTCCATTGTCACAGATCGACACCCCCCGATCCAGAAGTACCTGAGGGAGGAGAGGCATGACATCAAGCACTACTACCATGGGTGGCATGTGGCTACACATGTCTTAGATCTTACACAGTCTTATGTACCAGACATCCTCCATAGAAGCATACCACAGTCTGGTCCACAAGTTTGCCCCAAAGGATCTGGTGTTTTCCTTTCCTGGAATGTTATGCAGGTATGCTATTGTCGTGTAAATACACATATCAATTGAATGGCGGCCATTCACTATAACGAGAATACCGACAGGCCTCAGTCAACCACCACAGCCGGAGAACCCAGGTTCAAGATTCTGTTCACTAAGTGGAAGAAAGGAGTCTTGAAACCTCATCCTACGTATGGTAAGTTATTCCTCCCCAGACACCCCATTGGTTTGCTTTAGAACTATCTACGATTTTGTAATTGCCTGTATAATTGTTTTTTATTTTACCTTTATTTAACTAGGCAAGTCAGTTAAGAACAAATTCTTATTTTCAATGACGGCCTAGGAACAGGGGGTTAACTGCCTTGTTCAGGGGCAGAATGACAGATTTTTACCTTGTCAGCTCTTTATTTTTTATTTTTTTATACTTTGTTTTTATTGTAGGAACACAAAGAAAGTACAAATAAAGTAAAATAAAAGAACAACAAAAAAGATCTGGCAGTTACAGTGCACGTCATACCTTCATCATCATATCATCATATTAGTTGCTCTACTTTCCGGCTACCCAGATAGGGCACTAAATAAACTTCAGTTAGTGCTAAATACGGCTGCTAGAATCCTGACTAGAACCAAAAAAATGTATCATATTACTCCAGTGCTAGCCTCCCTACACTGGCTTCCTGTTAAGACAAGGGCTGATTTCAAGGTTTTACTGTTAACCTACAAAGCGTTACATGGGCTAGCTCCTACCTATCTTTCCGAGTTGGTCCTGCCGTACATACCTACACGTACGCTACGGTCAAAAGACGCAGGCCTCCTAATTGTTCCTAGATTTTCTAAGCAAACAGCTGGAGGCAGGGCTTTCTCCTATAGATCTCCATTTTTATGGAATGGTCTGCCTACCAATGTGAGAGACGCAGACTCGGTCTCAACCTTTAAGTCTTTACTGAAGACTTATCTCTTCAGTGGGTCATATGATTGAGTGTAGTCTGGCCCAGGATTGTGAAGGTGAACGGAAAGGCTCTGGAGCAACGAACCGCCTTTTCTGTCTCTGCCTGGCCGGTTCCCCTCTCTCCACTGGGATTCTCTGCCTCTAACCCTATTACAGGGGCTGAGTCACTGGCTTACTGGTGCTCTTTCATGCCGTCCCTAGGAAGGGTGCGTCACTTGAGTGGGTTGAGTCAGACGTGATCTTCCTGTCTGGGTTGGCGCCCCCCCTTGGGTTGTGCCGTGGCGGAGATCTTTGTGGGCTATACTCGGCCTTGTCTCAGGATGGTAAGTTGGTGGTTGAAGGTATCCCTCTAGTGGTGTGGGGGCTGTGCTTTGGCAAAGTGGGTGGGGTTTTATCCTGCCTGTTTGGCCCTGTCCGGGGGTATCATCGGATGGGGCCACAGTGTCTCCTGACCCCTCCTGTCTCAGCCTCCAGTATTTATGCTGCAATAGTTTGTCGGGGGGCTAGGGTCAGTTTGTTATATCTGGAGTACTTCCTGTCTTATCCGGTGTCCTGAGTGAATTTAAGTATGCTCTCTCTAATTCTCTCATTCTCTCTTTCTTTCTCCCTCTCGGAGGACCTGAGCCCTAGGACCATGCCTCAGGACTACCTGGCATGATGACTCCTTGCTGTCCCCAGTCCACCTGGCCGTGCTGCTGCTCCAGTTTCAACTGTTCTGCCTGCGGCTATGGAACCCTGACCTGTTCACCGGACGTGCTACCTGTCCCAGACCTGCTGTTTTCAACTCTCTAGAGACCGCAGGAGCGGTAGAGATACTCTTAATGATCGGCTATGAAAAGCCAACTGACATTTACTCCTGAGGTGCTGACTTGCTGCACCCTCAACAACTACTGTGATTATTATTATTTGACCATGCTGGTCATTTATGAACATTTGAACATCTTGGCCATGTTCTGTTATAATCTCTGTTATAATGGCCACCCCTCATAGCCTGGTTCCTCTCTAGGTTTCTTCCTAGGTTTTGGCCTTTCTAGGGAGTTTTTCCTAGCCACCGTGCTTCTACACCTGCATTGCTTGCTGTTTGGGGTTTTAGGCTGGGTTTCTGTACAGCACTTCGAGATATTAGCTGATGTACGAAGGGCTATATAAAATAAACTTGATTTGATTTGATGTAAATTCTGCCAATTCCTGCCAGTTCTTCTACACCTGCATTGCTTGCTGTTTGGGGTTTTAGGCTGGGTTTCTGTACAGCACTTTGAGATATCAGCTGATGTACGAAGGGCTATATAAATACATTTGATTTGATTAGTTACATTGACATCTTTGAATTAGACCTTTTTCAAGTACGAAACCCATTTTCCCAGTATTCCTGACCTCTCTCCTGTTGAGTTCTTAAAGCAAAGGTCATACGCTCCATGTTGTGTATTTCTTCTACAATGTCTATCCATTGTGTCACTGTGGGAGGGTCTTTTTGTAGCCATTTCCTAGTGATAGCCTTTTTACTGGCTGCCAGTATGACCTTCAAGAGGTACTATATTTTATCAGGTATTTCACCCAAGTACAAAGAAATGAATGTTTGTTCTATGTCAAATCCCATTATTTTTCCAAAGTTAGATTTTATTTCTCCCCAGTAAGTTTCGATTGCGGGGCAAGTCCAAAAGATATGAGAGTGGTCCACCCTCAATAGACCGCATTCTCTCCAACAAGGGTGTAGTGAGCCAGTCTGTTTTGATTTCAGTTTAGGTGTTATGAAGAAACGTATAACATTCATCCAACAGAATTCTCTCCATGACCTTGAGTTGGTGGAGCTTTGTTGAGTCTAATATGTTAACCATGTTTCATCAGTTATTTCAATTGTCACGCCCTGACCTTAGAGATCCTTTTTATGTCTCTATTTTGGTTTGGTCAGGGCGTGAGTTGGGGTGGGCATTCTATGTCTGGTGTTCTATGTTTTCTTCCCTGTGTGTTTGGCCGGGTGTGGTTCTCAATCAGAGGCAGCTGTCTATCGTTGTCTCTGATTGAGAACCATACTTAGGTAGCCTTTTTCCACCTGTGTGTTGTGGGTAGTTGTTTTGTGTTGTTGCACCAGACAGAACTGTTTCGTTTCGTTCACTCTCTTTGTTGTTTTTGTTGTTTCAGTGTTCAGGTTATTTTATTAAATTACAATGAACACTTACCACGCTGCGTTTTGGTCACTTTTTTTCCAGGACGATCGTTACATCAATGTTAAGTTCCTCCTCCCATTTCTTTTTAATATAGTTTGTAGAATGTTTATTTGAGGATTGAATACCCAAGTAGAGATTTGAAATTGTTTTTTTGTTACTCCCCAAGTTGTATGCGTTCGTGAATACTTGGATTAATTTTGGAGGTGCTCGAGGGTCAGTCACTTTTATCTCCCTTAAGAAATAGTGTCGGACTTGTAGGTATCTGTAAAAATCTTGTTTATCCAAGCCATGTTTTTTACTTAGGTCCTGGAAGTTATCTAGGTCCCCATTCCTTATAATTGTACTGAATGATGTGATGCCTTTCTGCGTCCATTGTTGAAATCTGCTGTCCTGAGTTGCAGGGATGAAGCTGGGGTCGTATGCGGGCCAACTCAGCAGTTTGATCTCTCTGTCTAAATGATTTTGCTTAACTACCCTAAACATGTCTTCAGAGAGAAATTAATCCACTGATTTAGTCTATTGTATATTTCTATTACCATGTCCTTATTTCCCAAAACTGACTGTATGGGTATCTCTGTCAAAGTAGTCTCGATGTCTTTCCATTTGGATTCGTATTCTGAATTGCACCAACACACCAAATCATTCTGAAGGGAAGCCATTAGTGCCTGTAGACTTGTTTACTTTTTGTTGAGATATTGCTTTATTAATTTCTTCGGTGTATATTTCTAAAGTTAGTCTATCATTTTGCTCTGTCCCAATTTGAGGGGAGATCAAGTGAGTTCAAAAAGTACTCTATTGTCTGTGCATCTGCCTTCTCTGGTTGCTTGTACAGATGTGTGTAATATGATTCAAATGCATTCTGTATTTCATCTCATTTGCATGTGATCTTCTTTGTTTTGGGGTCTTTTGAAAATGGTATTCTGTGCTTGTTGTTTCCCGAGTCTCCATGCAGGTAATTTGGTTGCGTTTGAGCCTGCTTCATAATATTGTTGTTTCAGCAACCTAAGCTTTTTCTCTACTTCTTCTCTATAAATCTGCTCAATTTCCTGTTTTACCTTTTGAATCTCTCATAATATAAGAGGGTCTTTGTATTGACTATGAGATCGTTTTAAGTTTCTTAGGGTTTCCTGTAATTTCAGCAGTTTCTGTGCTTTAATCTTTTTCTTGAGAGCTGATGTGGCTATGATCTTTCCCCTAATAACCGCCTTAGCTGCATCCCACAATGTAGCAGGAGATACTTCCCCGTCATCATTATTCTCCAGATAGATGTTCAATTCTGTCTTTATTGATTCCTTGAATGCTGGATCATTCAGCATGCTTGTATTAAGTCTCCATATAGTATTTCTTGGTTTGCTATCAAGGTGTAGAGTTAGGTAAACTCCATTATGATCTGATAAGTCGCTCTGCCCGATCCTACAATCCTTAAGCCTTTGTCTATCTGCACTGTACATGAAAAAGCAGTCTAACCTGGAGTATTCAGTGTGACGGGCTGAGTAAAAAGTATATTCCTTATCGGTCTTGTGGGTGTCATGCCATACACCGAGCAACCCTGGGTCCTGCAGTATCCTATTGATCTTTTTAGCAACTAGACTCATTTTCCAATTTTGATTTGTGCTGTCCAATTTTGAGTTTAGAATTGTGTTAAAATCCCCTCCACAGATAAGAGTGCCAGAGGTTTCTGTGGCAATTAAATCAAACACCATCCCGTAGAAGACCATGTCACTCCCTCGGGGGTGCGTATACATTAAATAATGTAACTTCCTTGTTATCCAGTTTACATTAAACAGGTATAAATCTACCCTCCTTGTCTTTTATTTCTGACATAAACTCAAAATTAACTGAATTTGGGATCAAGATTGCAACTCCCCTTATACCCATTTTGTAAGAAGAAAAAAAAGTGTTCCTATATCCCATTTTCTTGAGTTTCTCGTGTTCAGGTGTGGATAAGTGAGTTTCCTGCCAGAATAGTATGTCAACTCTCTCCCGTTTCATCTTTGCTATTACCTTACTTCTCTTGATGGCACTCCCCAGTCCGTTTACATTGAGACTTATGACCTTAAATTCCCGATGATGCATTGATATAAATAAATAAAAAACATGTGCACCATATCTGACTGCTTATGAGTCTAAAAATGAACGAAAAATCAAGAACGATAATAAAGTAAACCAGTGGGAAAATACTTTGGTATTTGGACTCCCATGTCAGAGGACTGTCTCTTGCCTCTGGGGTTTGAGGGGATGAGCCTGTCCGCAGGATGGGCCCCTTGCTTAGATATGAAAATGCGTGACGTAGTCACAAACAAGACCTGGTGGAACCGAAAATAATAAGGGCACCTATTTCGTCGCTTATACACATCAGTTAATTACAAGTGAAAACTATATCGGTCATGCGTGCATATCATGAATCCTCCCCTTGATATGCCCTTCTGTCGCCCTGTTATCAATGTGTCATTAACCTCACTAGGGTATGTGGGACGGTAGCGTCCCACCTCGTCAACAGCCAGTGAAACTGCAGGGCGCCAAATTCAAAACAACAGAAATCCCATAATTAAAATTCCTCAAACATACATGTATTTTACACCATTTTAAAGATACACTTGTTGTAAATCCAGCCACAGTGTCCGATTTTAAACAGGCTTTACAACGAAAGCAAACCAAACGATTATGTTAGGTCAGAGCCAAGTCACAGAAAAACACAGCCATTTTTCCAGCCAAAGAGAGGAGTCACAAAAAGCAGAAATAGAGATAAAATTAATCACTAACCTTTGATGATCTTCATCAGATGACACTCATAGGACTTCATGTTACACAATACATGTATGTTTTGTTCGGTAAAGTTCATATCTATATCCAAAAATCTGAGTTTACATTGGCGCGTTATGTTCAGTAGTAGTAGTAGTCCAAAACATCCGGTGATTTTGCAGAGAGCCACATCAATTTACAGAAATACTCATAATAAACATTGATAAGATACAACTTATGCATCGAATTTTAGATCCACTTCTCCTTAACGTGACGCTACTTAATGTGTTCATAAAGAACACATACTTTTGGCTACTCACCCTTGTTCAGCATTGGGGGTAAATAGGGGAGATATTTTACAAATTGCAATGTCAACAGTAACAACCCAAAGTCTTAACAGCTCGCGGTAACTATTAATTCTGTTAAATCCGATTCAGTGTCTTACATCTTCCCGTTGGAAATGCCTGAGTCTCTCTCGGAAGTGAACGTCCTCTCGCCGAGATAGTTTCCCTCTCTCCATGACCCTGCTTGTCGACAACGATCCATGGGAGAGCCTGCTCGAGTCTTTCCGCTGGTGACGTCGCCTTTCTCCTGGCCGTATACTCCACTGGGAAGCCCCTTGACTTCAGGTCCTCAGCTGCCTCGTCTGCATGCTCGTATGTAACCGGGCCATTTTCCAGAAATACCCACATTTTTGCCGGGAATCGTGTTTCGAAGCGAATAACCTTCTCTTTAAGTGCTTTCTTAATGGGGGTGTATTCTTTCCTACTTTTCAGTATCTCTCCCGCGTAGTCATGATCAAAGAACACTCGTTGGCCTTGGAAGTTAACAGGCTTTTTGCAGGTTGCATTTAAGACTTTCTCTTTGACTGAGAATTTTAGGAACCATACTACTATGGATCTTGGTGGGGCGCCTCTGGGGGGTTTTGAGGCCAGAGCTCGGTGTGCTCTCTCGATTCCCAGGTCAGTGTCGTCTTCAAGTATGTCCTTGAATAGACCCTCCACGAATTTGGGCATAGAGTTTTTTCTGCGCACTCTACTACGTTATAAAGTCTAATGTTGTTTCGAAGTGAGAGACCTTTGAGTACTGTCACTTTTGCCTGTAGTGCGTGCTGGCTTTTCAGTGACTCTCGTAAGCCTGTGAGCTCCTTGCGCAATTCCTCCATCACCTCACGAAATGAGGGTTCTTTTGCTGCTGCTATCTTATTTGCGCTAGCATTAGCCATCTCGGGTTCATCGACGATTATATCTTCTGCTGTCTTGTTACGGGCTGTTGTAGCTCCGTGACCTTTTCCTATTTTCCCCTTTTCCATTTTGCATAAGTTATTATAATGCTCAGAGTAAATACTTTAATTTTGGGGGGGGCAAATACCCAACCGATGTGCAGTACGAAAAACTAGGCAGCCATTTCCTAAGTTGCGTCACCGGAAGCCCAGCTCTTTATTTTTATAGGATACTTTGACAAACCTCTGGAACAACTGTTCCAGGATGTTGTGGGTAATCCAGGGCCATACTAACAGCTGCTGGAAAGCGTGACTATCCCAGCCCCCCTCTGCTCTGAATTTGACCAACTGGAGAAGAGTGACTCTGTGGCCAAACACCAGTCTCACTTTGCCTCTCTGGAGAATGCTTGAGTATGTATCTGTCTAGAAGTTAAACATTGATCTATGATAGTTATAACAACTCTTTGTATACAGCCATGACAGACAAATATCACTGTTCAACTGTTTACCACACTTCACATCTACCTTTGTCTTTCACGTCTGCTACAGGGAAGCAAAATTGTGTGATGACTTGAGACGGGTTGAGACAGCAGTTGCAGCTGTCAACAATAAATGTGTTCTACCCCCTCACACTGAATTACGACATCTAGAATGCAGTCTACACATTCATTGAAGTATAGTGAAGGAAGGTATGTCTTTGAATTCTATGACTAGGTAATGTTGATGTTTCATTTGGAGCAGTAGGTGCAGTAGGTTTCCATTCAATTGCGGTAAAAAACACAAAAATATACCGCCCCCCAATTTTTTTTTTTGCTTAAGTTGTCATGTACCAAGTAAGTTCAATGTGTTTTCATCGCATTTTCTACTCTACCGATAGTTTGTATGTTTTGTCACAGAAACTTTTGCATTAAATAGTCTTTGCACATGCGCTCTAGTCAACAGCTCTCACATACAGTGCGGGTCTACATGATGAGATGATTATGTAAGAGCAAGAATATTTATATTTGTCAAATGGCAGTCAAGCATCGATTGTCATGTCACCAGAAGAAGACCCTTGATATTTATAGGAAAGGAGCATTAAGCGTGCATTTTCAACACCCTGTGAAGTTCATAATTTATTTCATCTGTAGCCTAATAAACTGCATGGTTTCCCGAGTTGTAGTGGGAGGACCACACACAATATCATTGTGTGACTTCAAGTTTGCTTCGATATGATGGTTATTATATCAATATTTGCAGCATAAATACTTTTCCACCACTATTTCTCACATAATACATTTTACAGACACAAAAATATCCCACCATGTCGAATGAACAAATCATGTAGGCATTTTTAAAATTGTAGTGGAACTTCCTGTTTCCAATTCAGCTGTCCTATTTTTTTAATACGTTTGACTTTACTCGCATGAACACTGTGGATGGAAATGTGGTTTGACAGACAAAGATCACTATTCAACTGTAATATACCTCTGTGTTTCATGTCTGCTACAGGGATGATGCACTGTGTGATCATCCCTCCAGATTCCGGATGAGAAGGCATTTGCAGCCATCAACACAGTAAATGTGTTCTAACACCTCACACTGAGGTGATTCGCCTAGAGTGCAGTCTACACATTCATTCAACTGTAGTGGTAAGTCACGGAATCCTAGCACTAGGATATTGATGTTGGATTTGGAGCCATGACAGACGGTGCTGAATCATATCAACACATCGTTTCTGCAGTAAATCTCCATCTGACATTACAGCATGATTTGCCCAAAAGTCAAAGCACATCGATCTCAAGTTAGGTCATTGAAGCTGTTGTAGGTGTAATCCTAACTATACTCATGTGTCGTGTTCTACAGGACTGCGGTGCTGTGTGAGACTAGATGGACAGAGGCTGAAGCATTGGTTGTAATAAAAATAACGTTTTTAATGAATTGCACTGTTGAAATAAAGTGAGGATATTTACACAATTTGACTGACTAAATCATTCTAATGGGGGAAATTTGAAGTCAGTGTTGTCCCCCGTGGGACCGGGGAACCTGGCCTGAACACACTGGGATTATCAAGTGGACACAGCACCAATTCGCAACAACTTTCTGCCAATGATTTGCCTACGTCTCACAGAATCTGTTATCACAATTGCAAATAAAGACTTTGAAATGGAATAAAATGTACAGAAAGCCTATAGGTGTATTTTAGTCCACTATTCTTTTGCTCTGGATTTCCCCATTGACTGTGGATTCATTGATATTTCAGTTACCATAGGGTATGTCCAATCCTCCTATAATTAGAACCATGCCTGTGCTCTAACACAGCATACTTTGAATTTATCTACCCATGTATTTCAGCATCCATGACCCCACACAAGAACACCCATTTGAGATAACATTAGATGGCAAAGTGTTCCCAACATGCTTATGACATACTAGCTTCAGAACCAGCCATAGCCAGTGTTATGGCTAATCTTTTGAACACTAGCCTAAATATAGGTTTACACTAGTTTCCACAGCCACAAAGTAAAACTGGATGAAAACAAAACAGTTTAAGGTTATGGTTAGGCATAAGGTTAACAATGTGGTTAAGGTTAGGGTTAAGGTTAGGTTTAAAATCAGATTTTATGAAGATAAATTGTAGAAAAGGGCGGGGATTATGACTTCGTGGCTGTGGTAACTAGTGATGACCCTAAAGATGGAATGTGTTGTTTATTGTTGCTTGGTTAAGAGGTCATCACCAGAGCATCATGGGTAATTCACATTCACTCAGACTTATCTGGATCATATACAGTCATTGATCTGGATGTACGGGTACTGCTGTATCACAGATAGAACAAGGAGCATCTTTGGCTGTATGCTAGCTTGCTGTATGTGTATAAACCAACAACATGTGTTTATAGTTACATACATCTACATGTTGTCAAAAGCTAGAGGATTAGCTATGGCATAATGACTCGGATGCATTGATCCCCTCATCTTTGACGAAAATAACAGATAACATTACTAGCTAGTGTCAGTGCCCTCCTCCCTATTTGTTGTTGTTTCTCCCCACATGGAATTCACAACAACGATATGTGTTTACCCTGCCAATTCATCCATATCTATTAGTAGCCTCCGTCATTCTTCGGGAGGTGGAAATTAACAAAGCATTTCCGCTCTCAGACTAGAATTACATCGAAATAGTGCCAGCAACTTCCTCTGGAGGGCGCCTTCTATTATGGCGCGCGGTGCCGTCTGTGGTGCCGTCGGTGGTGCCGTCGGTGGTGCCGTCGGTGGTGCCGTCGGTGGTGCCGTCGGTGGTACCGTCTGTACATTTGGTAGTGTGTTGCGGTTTTGTCGTAAGTTATGTCAGTCAAACTGTAATTTTTTTTTTTACGGAAACTAACCTTGACAGTTAAGTTTAGGCATTCATTGTGAGATTTGTGTCACACCCTGGCCTTAGTTATCTTTGTTTTCATTATTATTTTAGTTAGGTCAGGGTGTGACATGGGGAAGTTTGTGTGTTTTTGTATTGTCTAGGGTGTTGTATGGTTTAGGGGGTTTAGTAGAGTAGATGGTTTAGTGTTCAGTGTAGGTGTCTAGGAAAGTCTATGGTTGCCTGAATTGGGTCTCAATTAGAGACAGCTGGTTATTGTTGTCTCTGATTGGGAGCCATATTTAAGGCAACCATAGGCTTTAGCTGTTTTGTGGGTAATTGTCTATGTGTAGTGTTTGTGTCAGCACTATCTGTATTTTTAGCTTCACGGTCGTCTGTTTGTTGTTTTGTTTCGTTTTTCCTTCTTATAATAAAAAGAAGATGTATTTTTCACGCGCTGCGCCTTGGTCCTCTCTCTCACCATTAGACGATCGTGACAATTTGGGTATTAGGGTAAAGTTTACGTATTAATTCCAGGTGATTAAGGTTTAGGATAGGGTTAAAACTAGAAAAAACCTAAATGACAAAACAATTTCCTAGCACTGGGATTGAAACCACAATGCTCGGAGCCGTAGCTTGCGGTATAACTCCAACTCCAACCTCAACCGCAAAAACTTCCCCAGCACTTCCCCAGCACTTGCTCGCGTTGCCCCTAGTGGATGGTTGGAATTTGCCATGGAAATAAAATGCCACGCCATGTCATAATTTCACCATTCTAAATATGGCTGGACAGCACATAATCCATTAGAATTCGGGCTGATTTCTACACAATGCAGAATCATTCATTTGATTGAGTAGCACAATATGGGTCAGAGACATGGAGCAAGCGGTTTTATTTGTCCTCCACAGGAATTGTCCTCCATTTGTCCAGACTGGGTTAGACTTCTAACCATCACTCATTTTTCACAAGGACGGTTCAAACAGAGGTCTGTTTGGATCAAATAAACCCAGAACAATTAAACAAACCGAAAACAGGCTTTAGTGCTGTGAAGAGAGAAGCAATAAACATTAAACAGTTCTAAAAGTGCAATGTCTCCAAGTTCCATCTTCCATCTGCCATTCACCAGCTTACATAACTCCCTTCTTTCTTCCTCCTTGGGATGGCCACATCGTAACGCACAGAAGACAACATGTAATGTCTTCGTCAGCCAAAGAAATTGCATTTCAGATAAAGTTACGAGAAGCGTGCAGAGACGGAGAAAAAGAAGGCACTTTAAGAAGGATTCAACAATAAATAAAGATGTTTTACATTGCTCTATACATCTTGATACCTTGTCTCTCCCTCACGTCCTTTTTCTCCCTTTTCATTTTCTAGTCAATCGCTCAATGCTGTAACTTAACCAGACTACTTTAATCTCAGATCCTAGCAACATGGCCACTCTCTCAGCCATTACTCTGTCTCTCCCCCATCTCCCATCCCATTCACATCTGCCTAACATTGATATCCAAGGCTCTCATTCACATTCTCTACTCTTGCTATACTGTATGTCTTAGTGCAGAGTCGGACCCACTAGGAAAGACACATAGTGCAGACCCACTGGTGTGGCCCTTCTGTCTCTGTAGATTTGTTTTGCACATGCAACACATCATTCATGTGTTTAACTTGTACTATCCATCTTAGTGCTGGAGACCCATTGACTAAACCAGCTAAAGTAGACCTATTGCTATGGCCCCTGACTTTCTCTGTAGAATTTGTTTGCGCATGCAGCTCATCATTCACATTTTTTACTTGTTCTATCCATCTTAGTGCAGAATCTTTAGTTCAGAACCATAATGCTCGCCGTCTCTGTAGAATCTGCTTGCAAATGCAGCTGGTCAGCAAGACAGTTGCGCAACAGCAGCATGGTCAAAACTATGACATAGTCCACAGCACAAGTCTGGATCAAGTTCTTCTACAGTATGTACCCTTTGGTTTTCCTATCAATAATAATGATTTCATATCCAATTGTGCAAAGAACATGCAGTGGTGTTCTCTGTAGAGAGAGAAGGAGTGTGTGTGTGTGTGTGTGTGTGTGTGTGTGTGTGTGTGTGTGTGTGTGTGTGTGTGTGTGTGTGTGTGTGTGTGTGTGTGTGTATGTGCATGCATACATACAGCGTGCCTGCATGCATGTGTGTGACACTACGTGAGCTGTGGTACTGCACTCTGCACAATGTCTGCGTCACATCAAAACATACATTTGTACCTTCCTCTGTTTCTCTACCCGGTTGCGTTGGTAACAGCTGGTAGCAATTCTGTCACTTGGAATCCTGCGTACCTTATCCTTAAATCACTGACATTGAGAAATTCCTCAACTTACTGTATTGACTCTGTTGGGGGTGGAGGGAGGCGGTTGTCCAATGAAAACGCAAAGCACCTGCCCGCTGTGAACATTTAGTCTCTCTCTCTCTCTCTCCCGGCATTTTGCGTAAAGCCTCACTTACATGGGGGAATGCGTCACCCCTATAACTCATTCCTGGTATTGTGCAGTGGTGGGAAACGGGGCTGAACTTCCCATGATGGCCATGAACGCAGGATACAGTCCAGATTGTCGAATGATTATAAAAGGCATATATATCAAGTCTATAGGTCCGGATGGCCTCATCCCCTCTGCGTCTTTGGTTCAACGCGGCCTGCAACTGTCTCTAGGATCCGTCCCAAATGGCACCCTATTCCCTTTATTGAGCCCTGTGGGCCATGGTCAAAAGTAGTGCACTAGATAAAGAATATGGTGCAATTTGGGATGCAGGCCTAGTACACAGGCCATATGCATCATGCATGCGCCTCAGATCCTCAAAAAGTTGTACAGTTGCACCATTGAGAGCATCTTGACTGGCTGCACATCGCATGGTATGGCAACTGCTTGGCATCCGATCGCAAGGCTCTACAGAGGGTATTGCGTTGGCTTAGTGCATCACTCCCTGCCATTCAGAACCTCTATAGCAGGCGGTGTCAGAGTTAGGCGCTATAAGATGGTATTACATTACCCCAACCGATTGTGTGTTTTTGTTTGTTTATCTGCATTGTTTGTAACTTATTTTTGTACAAATTTTTTACAAAATGTTGCCGCTCTCTTATGACCGAAAATAACTTCTAGACATCAGGACTGCGATTACTCACCACGGACTAGCAGAATCCTTTTTCTTTTTCCACGACTCTGATGAGCCCTAGGCAGAGGATATACGGCTCCGTCAGGAACAGACCCCGACCCCCGTGATCGGCGTGTAGAGGAGGCGGAGAAAGAGATAGGCCGGAGAGCGGGCTGCCTTCTGAGAATTCGAAGGCGATCGAATAAACCCCCACTTCCCTCAATTCTGCTTGCAAAGGTGCAATCTTCGGACAATAAAATCGACAACTTACGGGGAAGATTAAACTACCAACGGCACATTAAAAACTATAACATCTTATGCTTCATGGAGTCGTGGCTGAATGACGACATACAGCTGGCTGGTTATACGATGTACCGGCAGGATAGAACAGCGGCGGCGGACAATGTATTTTTGTAAATAACAGCTAGTGCACTATATCTAAGGAAGTCTCGAGCTATTGCTCGCCTGAAGTTGAGTATATCATGATAAGCTGTAGACCACACTACCTACAGAGAGAGTTCTCATCTGTATTCTTCATAGCTATTTTACGTACCACCTCAGTCAGAGGTTAGCACTAAAATAGCATTGAATGAGCTGTATTCTGCGATGAGCAAACAAGAAAACACTCATCCAGAGGTGGCGCTCCTAGTAGCCGGGGACTTGACCCCAATAGCTACATAAAATAGAGAAATGGCCGAAGGTTTCCCAAGCCATACATGGGTGAAACATGCTAAGTTGTGAGTCTCTCGTTCCAGCGCCTGGATAATTCACTCATTTCCGTCCTGGCGGCGTCCGGTGAGCTCTCGCTGGCTCTTGAAAACCCGGGGGAGAGGGTGTAAATCTCGCGCCGGGCCGTACCCTTGTCCGCAGCAGATCTCGATCTATAAGCCCAGACAGATATTGGAGCGTGGGCAAGCAAGTACAATACAAACCAAGAAAATGGAAATAAATAACCAAAATGACAGCGGTTGTAGACCGGAGGGCCACAATAGAATATAGATCGAGTGAAGCAGGCATGAAGCGTGGGTAAACGGCGCGAGACTACGACTCTCCGAAAACGGTTTAGCCTCTTCCTTCCCCTCGGCAGGGGGCTCAAGAGAGTGGCTGCGTATATAAGGGAATGTGCCATCATCGAATGGTGATTATAGCGGGCAAGAAATCTATAAACAAAGGGGCCGGAAGGCAGGACCCCAGCACCTAAGAATGGTGGAGTACAAAGAAAAGTTTAAGGTCCAAGCTACGGGGCCACGCCATCAACAGAATGGTGATTATAGCGGGCAAGAAATCTATAAACAAAGGGGCCAGCGGACAGGACCCCAACACCTAATAAGGGTGGAGTACAAATTAAAGTTGAAGGTCCAAGCAATGGGGCCGTGTCATCAATAGAATGGTGACTATAGCGGGCAAGAAATATATAAACAAGAGTCTAAGGTCCAAGCAATGGGGTTGTACCATCAGCAGAATGGTGATTATAGCGGGCAAGAAACATATAAACAAAGGGGCCGGAAGGCAGGACCCCAGCACCTAATAATGGTGGAGTACAAAGAAAAGTTTACGGTCCAAGCTATGGGGCCGTGTCATCAACAAAATGGTGAGTATAGCGGGCAAGAAAGATATAAGCAAGAGTCCAAGGTCCAAGCAATGGGGCCATGCCATCAGCAGAATGGTGATTATAGCGGGCAAGAAATCTATAAACAAGATAAAGCGTGGGTAAACGGCGCAAGACTACGGCGCTCCGAAGACGGTTTAACCTCTTCCTTCCTCTCGGCGGGGGGTGCAGGGCCGGGATAGTGGCTTCGGCCCTCGCCCGAGCCCAGCTCCCCACATCACCACTTCGCCTGGGTTGTGCCCGACCGGCCCAATCCCGCCTTCCCCTGGCAGGCACGGCCACAGGGTGCACCTGGCCACAGGGCACACCTGGCCACAGGTGCGCCGGACGCGTCCAAAGGGGGCTGGGGGGGTTGCTGGTGAACCGGGTCTTCCCAACTCGGTCGCTCAAAATCAAGCGCGTCATGCGCGGCCCCGGGTATCCAATAAACCGTTCGGCGCCCCGGCGCAGGTTCAATATTTCCTTGCGGAGCACCCGGGCGCTCTCTTTCAACCTCTCACCCGCTCCGGGCACCCAATAAACCGCTCGGCCCCAAAGCTCATGGCGGGGGTCCAATGTCTCTTCGTGAGCACCCGGTAGCTCTCTTTTAAACCTCAAACCCTGTCGTGAAATATGACACCTCGCCCTGGCTCGGGGACCCAAAAGCAATAACTGCCCATGTGGTAAACAGAGCAAACAAGAATGAAGGCCACAATACAGACCTACACGCAAATGGGAAGGCGGGAGAGAAAATAAGGTATAACGGAGGTATAACGACATCTGAGCCATTCGGCGAGTCCTAACTACTTGATCACAGAGTGACCAGACTGGGCTACCAAAACTGGCACCTACGGTGGGCGTATCCGGACACCGTCAGGTCGAGCGAACAGGGTCTACCACCGCTTTCCGTCTCGGGAGCCTGGGTAGTAACCACTACGAGAACAGCATTCGAATCAAGTTCCCCAAGGGGGGAAGAGAGAAAGGGCCGCCCATGGCAGCAGCCGTCGCCCAGGTGGCGCAGGGCGGAGCAGGTGAAGAGACACACGCAAGAGAAAGCGGCCAAGCGAGCCGCCGAGCGGTACAGTGGAGGTAAGCGAGGCTGACAGGGCGACAGTCGTGAGCAATATATCACGGGAGAACAATGTGATATATGTGGAGCAATGGTAACGTCTATTAGTAGACTGGTTGACCATTTAACATCAAAGCATAGCAAGATCCAGCTGACCTTCAAGTGCTCTAAGTGCGGGAAGGTGAACGCAAAAAGGCACCCCATCGCCTGTCATCTACCCAAGTGTAAGGGAGTGCAAGGCACACCAGAGGGCAAGCGGAAGGCCTTCTGCTGTGAGGCCTGCCCCGAAAAATTTGGGACCGCGAGCGGGCTGTCCCAGCATACTAAACACAGGCATATAGCTAGGTGCAATAGAGAAAGAATCCAGCAAGAGGCGAAATCGGAAAACAGAGAGAGATGGCTGAAAAACTGGTCCCCAGACGAGATAAGAGCAATGGAAAAGCTCAGCGACAACTATAAAAACATGAGAAGCCCGGAAAGACACATCGCAGAAGGGATAGGAACGAACACATCCACGGAACAGGTCGAGCGGAAAAGATGTAAATTGTCACTCGGGAGTGCGCCCACGGGTGAAAGGGGCCCCAGCTGGGACTCCCTAGTAGCAGGACTAACAAAGCCGGCCGAGCGTCCCCCGGCGATAACAGGTGTAGAGGAGGCACTGAGAGAACACATGCAGGGATGGGGCGAGGTGGGGCCAGAGAACAACGAGGGAGTGGGGGCAACTCCACAGGGTGGAATCGAGGTGTCAACAGAGGGCATCGAAGCAGCGGCAGCCGAGTTGGTACGGCAGCTGGGGAAGGTAGTAGGGAAGCCAGTAATCAAAAAAGCAGACATAGTACCACCCAAACCACAGTGGGGATGGGTGAAAAGAAGGAGGTACAATAGAGATAAGTTCAAGCAGCACCAGATGCTGTTTGAAGGGGACAAAGTGAAGCTTGGGAAGCTGATCCTGGACGGTACAGTGAATCGGGAATGCTATATCCCGATTGAAGCCCTGACAGAGGCATATACAGCCCAATGGGGGGAGGTCGGGAAATTCGGCGGGTTGGGACAATTCCAATCGTCGGACAAGACAGACAATGCACACTTCGACTCCCCGATCACAGCCAGCGAAGTGTTGGCCAACCTCAAAACGATTAAGAACGACTCGGCCGCAGGCCCAGATGGTATTAACAGGAAAGGGATGCTTGAATGGGACCCGAAAGGGGAGAAGCTGGCGGGTATGTTCGCAGTTTGGCAACTAGCGGGCAAAATACCAAGGATCTTCAAGCAGGGCCGTACAACATTGATCCCCAAATCAATGGTGGAAGAGGAGCTGAAGGAAATCGGCGGGTGGAGACCGATCACAATCGGATCAATGATCCTGAGACTGTTCTCGAGAATACTGACGGGCAGACTGGAGAAAGCCTGCCCGATCAACCCCAGACAGAGAGGCTTCGTCGCTACCCCGGGATGCGCGGAGAACCTGATGGTGCTAAATGGGATCCTGCACCAGAGCAAGAAAGACCGAAAGGATCTAGCAGTAGTATTCATAGATTTTGCGAAGGCGTTTGATACATTATCACACGAGCACCTCATCCATGTCCTTAGAGGGGGCTGGATAGCCACGTGATTGGTCTGCTAGAGGACTCGTACGAGGGGGTGCAGACGACAATATCAACGAAGGGAGGAGAGATCCCCCCCATAGAGATGAAAACGGGAGTGAAGCAGGGAGACCCGATGTCCCCGCTCCCCTTCAACCTTGCGGTTGACCCACTAATTAACCAACTTGAGGGCATCGGCGAGGGGTTCATGTTCGACGGGGAAAATATAACTACCCTAGCGTTCGCAGATGACCTTGTGCTCATGAGCGACTCATGGGTGGGCATGCAGCACAACATTAATATAGTAGTCTGCAAGCTGGCGGGTCTACGCGTGCAATCAAAGAAGTTTCACGGGTTCATGGTGAGACGTGGCGGCACGGCATTCACCATCAACAACTGCCAGCAATGGGCAATTTGGGGCGAAAAACTACACCTAATCGACCCAGACAAGACAGAAAAATACCTGGGCATGAAAGTTAACCCATGGATGGGAGTTGCAAAGCCAGATCTGGGAGGACAAGTGGCCGAGTGGATCAACAAGATCGACCACTCGGCCCTGAACCCCAGCCAGAAGGTAACCATAATCAACTCGTATGCCGTCCCCCGGGTGATCTACATGGTAAACCACGGGGACATCGGGAAGGTCGAACTTGCCTCCCTAGACATGCTGGTGAAGATAGCAGTGAAAAGGTGGCTGAGCCCTGAACCCCAGCCAGAAGGTAACCATAATCAACTCGTATGCCGTCCCCCGGGTGATCTACATGGTAAACCACGGGGACATCGGGAAGGTCGAACTTGCCTCCCTAGACATGCTGGTGAAGATAGCAGTGAAAAGGTGGCTGAGCCTGCCACCATCCACGTGCGATGGCCTGCTTTACGCCCGGAACAAAGACAGCGGGCTGGGCATAGTAAAACTGGCAAGTGTGATACCAGCGATGCAGGCGCGGAGGGTATTCAGCCTGTCAGTGTCATCAGACCCACTGACCAGGGCGGTGACAGCGTATATAATGCCCCAAGATGAATACGAGAAACGATGGATGCGAGCAGGGGGTGAAAGAGAACACACCCCGAAACTTGGAGAAAGGAAAAAGGCAACACCAGCCGTCGAAGACAGCCCAAGTCAATAGAGCCAGAGGGCACACAAAAAAATGTGAAACAAGCATGCAAAAACCCCAGCAACTGGAGGTGCAGAGAATTCGAGGGCTGGGCATCCCTGCCAATGCAAGGGGAGGGAATAGGTACATTCCATCAAGATGAAATCAGCAACAGCTGGCTTGCGGACTTGCAGGGAAACTTAAATCAGTTTTACCAAATTTCTATCAGCACAATAATGCAACCAGAGGGAAAAGAACTCTGGATCACCTATACTTCACACACAGAGACGCATCCAAAGCTCTCCCTCGCCCTCCACTTAGCAAATCTGACCATAATTCCATCCTCATGATTCCTGCTTACAAGCAAAAATTTAAGCAGGAAGCAACAGTGACTAGATCAATAAAAAAAGTGTCAGATAAAGCAGATGCTAAGCTACAGGACTGTTTTGCTAGCACAGACTTGAACATTTTCCGGAATTCCTCCAATGGCATTGAGGAGTATACCACATCTGTCATTGGCTTCATCAGTAAGTATATCGATGACGGCGTCCCCACAGGGACCGTACGTACATACCCCAACCAGAAGTCATGGATTACAGGCAGCGTCCGCACTGAGCTAAAGGAAAGAGCTGCCGCTTTCAAAGAGCGGGACTCTAACCCGGAAGCTTATAAGAAATCCCGATATGCCCTCCGACAAACCATCAAACAGGCAAAGCATCAATACAGGACTAAGATCGAGTCGTACCACACCGGCTCTGAAGCTCGTCGGATGTGGCAGGGCTTGCAAACTATTACAGACTACAAAGGGAAGCACAGCCGAGAGCTGCCCAGTGACACAAGCCTACCAGATGAGCTAAACTACTTCTATGCTCGCTTCGAGGCAAATAACACTGAAACATGCATGAGAGCACCAGCTGTACCGGAAGACTGTGTGATCACGCTCTCCGCAGCCGATGTGAGTAAGACCTTTAGACAGGTCAACACTCACAAAACCATAGAGCCAGACGGATTACCAGGACGTGTTCTGCGAGAATGCGCTGACCAACTACCAAGTGTCTTCACTGACATTTTCAACCTCTCCCTGTAAGAGTCCATAATACCAACACATGTTTTAGGCAGACCACCATAGGCCCTGTGCCCAAGAACACGAAGGCAACCTGCCTAAATGACTACCGACCTGTAGAACTCACGTCTGTAGCCATTAAGTGATTTGAAAGGCTGGTCATGGCTCACATCAGCCCAGAAACCCTACACCCACTCCAATTTGCATACCGCCCCAACAGATCCACAGATGATGCAATCTCTATTGCACTCCACACTGACCTTTCCCACCTGGATAAAAGGAACACCTATGTAAGAATGCTATTCATTGACTACAGCTCAGCGTTCAACACCATAGTGCCCTCAAAGCTCGTCACTAATCTAAGGACCCAGGGACTAAACACCTCCGTCTGCAACTGGATCCTGGACTTCCTGACGGGCCACCCCCAGGTGGTAACAACACATCCGCCACACTGATCCTCAACACAGGGGCCCCACAGGGGCCCCACAGGGGTGCGTGCACAGCCCCCTCCTGTACTCCCTGTTCACTCATGACTGCACGGCCAGGCACTACTCCAACACCATCATTAAATTTGCCGATGACACAACAGTGGTAGGCCTGATCACCGACAACAGCAAGACAGCCTATAGGGAGGAGGTCAGAGACCTGGCTGTGTAGTGCCAGGACAACAACCTCTCCCTCAACGTGATCAAAACAAAGGAAATGGTTGTGGACTACAGGAAAAAGAGGATCGAGCACAGCCCCATTCTCATCGACGGGGCTTCAGTGGAGCAGGTTGAGAGCTTCAAGTTCCTTGGTGTGCACATCACCAACAAACTAACATGGTCCAAGCACACCAAGACAGTCATGAAGTGGGTACGACAAAACCTATTCCCCCTCAGTAGACTGAAAATATGTGACATGGGTCCTCAAATCCTCAAAAGTTTCTACAGCTGCAACATCGAGAGCATCCTGGCTGGTTGCATCACTGCCTGGTATGGCAACTGCTCGGCCTTCGACCGCAAGGCACTACAGAGGGTAGTGCGAACGGCCCAGTACATCACTGGGGCCAAGCTTCCTGTCATCCAGGACCTCTATACCAGGCGGTGTCAGAGGAAGGCCCTAAAAATTGTCAAAGACTCCAGCCACCCTAGTCATAGACTTTTCTCTCTGCTACCGCACGGCAAGCGGTACCGGAGTGCCAAGTCTAGGTCCAAGAGGCTTCTAAACAGCTTCTACCCCTAAGCCATAAGACTTCTGAACATCTAGTCAAATGGCTACCCTGTCACGTTCCTGACCTGTTTTCTCTTGTTTTGTATGTGTTTATTGGTCAGGGCGTGAGTTTTGGGTGGGCAGTCTATGTTTTCTGTTTCTATGTTGGTTAATGGGTACCTAATATGGCTCTCAATTAGAGGCAGGTGTTTTTCATTTCCTCTGATTGAGAGTCATATTAAGGTAGGTGTTTTCACACTGTTTGTTTGTGGGTGGTTGTCTCCTGTGTTTTCCGTGTCTGTGCACCACACGGGACTGTTTTGGTTGTTCGGTTCGTTTATTGTAGTCTGTGCCTGTTCGTGAGTTCTGCGTGTTTTATGTAAGTTCCATGATCAGGTCTGTCTACGTTGTTTGTTTGTTATTTTGTATAAGTCAAGTATAGTTCGTGTCAGTCTTCGTCTTTTCAATAAATTCATTATGTCAACATACCTCGCTGCGTATTGGTCCACCGATCCTTCTCTCCTCGTCCGAGGAGGAGGAAGACGACAGCCGTTACATACCCAGACTATTTGAATTGCCCCCCCCCCCTCCCTCTCCTCTCCACACAATTGCCAGTCTCTGTTGTCATCTATGCATATTCACTTTAATAACTCCGCACATTGCCTCTGTACCGGCACCCCCCTGTATATATTGTTATTTTTTTACTGCTGCTCTTTAATTACTTGTTACTTTTATCTCTTATTCTTATCCGTATTTTTTGAAGATGCACTGTTTGTTTGGGGCTCGTAAGTAAGCATTTCACTGTAAGGGCTACACCTGTTGAATTCGGCGCATGTGAGTAATACAATTTGATTTGAAAATGTTCAACAACTCCAGCGTTGTACATCACTGGGGCCGAGCTCCCTGCCATTCAGAACCTCTATACCAGGCGGTGTCAGAGTTAGGCCCTTAAAATGTTCAACGACTCCAGCCACCCAAGTCATAGACTGTTTTCTCTGCTACTGCATGGCAAGCGGTACCGATGCACCTAGTCTGGAACCAACAGCACGCTGAACAGCTTCTACCCCCAAGTCATAAGACCACTAAATAGTTAGTTGAATAGTTAACCAAATAGATACCCGGACTATCTGCATTGACCCTTTTTGCATGAACTGTTTTGACTCATCACATACGCTGCTGCTACTGTTTATTATCCGTCACTTTATTTGTAGTTTTATGGTCATATCTACCTCAATTACCTAGTACCTCTGCACATCGACTCGGTACTGGTACCCCGTGTATACAGCCAAGTTATCGTTACTCATTGTGTATTTATTTCCTTGCGTTATTATTTTTCTTTCTGCATTGTTGGGAAGGGCCCATAAGTAAGCATTTCACTGTTTGTCTACACCTGCTGTTTATGAAGCATGTGACAAATAACATTTGATTGGATATGATGTTTACCGGAGGGGCCTATAGGACTGGATGGCTGGATCATAGGTCCCCTGGTATATTGGAAACAGGTGTTAGCATGTTTATGGGTGAGAACACAATTAGGACATAGATTTCACTGAACATGCCTGATAAACATGCTAATACATCAGCACAATTATTATTATTTTTTAACCTTTATTTAACTAGCCAAGTCAGTTAAGAACAAATTATTATTTTCAACGACGGCCTAGAAACAGGGGGTTAACTGCCTTGTTCAGGGGCAGAACAACAGATTTTTGTTGTCAGCTCAGGGATTCGATTTTGCAACCTTTCGGTTACAAGTCCAACATTCTAACCACTAGGCTACCTGCCGCCCCATGTCAAATGCGGTGAACTTCTGACCTTATTCATAGATAATTTATAACATATTACTAACACATTCAGTGAGACATCATTGATTCACTTAGTTAAGCACATTCAGGGACGCAGCATAGGTCCAAATAGCTTGTCATGTGCTCACACGCCTGTTTAGTGAGACACTGTGCATCACTCAACACCTCCGCCATACTGGCCCAGTGCCTCTCCCCACTGTCCTTCACTCAACACCCCAGCCTCCCCAACCATGCTGTCCAAATAATGATCTGCTCTTCCTCTTCTGGCTGCTTCCCAGGGATGTGCAGCGGCAGGAGCTGGGGTTCGGCCCCTACGGAGGTGTACGTCTTCATTATGACTGTCACAGCAGTCCAGGGGCCTTTCAGCACCACACACACACACATACAGGCTCAGACACACACACACACTCACGCACGGTTCTCTTGATGCAGGTGTGACTTTGGGTCTGGGCCAGTGTGCCAGATTGGGGTATGATATCACTGAATGATGTACGTATCAACACAGGACAGACCTGTACATCTGTGGGTTTAATGACTGCTTACAAACACACACAGGGCCTCTGTCAGGGTTGTATCTCCGACACATGCTGGGATCTCTAATAGTATCTCTTTGTTTCTGCACAGACACCTTTTTCCATCATTTAGTTTATCACAAAAAAAAGAGAAAACAGACTTTGGCTCAGATTTCACTCCCATAGATATGAATTAAGTTCCAAGAGTATTGGAATGAAATCCCAACCTTGGAGCCGGCCTTATTATTCATTATCAGCCCATAACTGGCAGATGCTGCTGTAAGAATACTGAAGAACGCTGGCCACTGCCACCCCTTAGAGCTGGCAGCCTGTGTTATGGCTCAAAGGGCCTGTTATAACTCCCAAACACACACACACACGCGAATGTGCATGCACTCATCCATGCACACAGACACAAACACACACGCTCACTGGAGGAAAAAGGAAAATGGAGGGTTTCATTGCAGCAATAAATGTTGATGGTCCAACAGAACAATGTTGAGAGATCAGATTCAGAAAAGCCCCTATTGGGCCGTTTAGAAAACTATTTTGGCCGCAGTGTGAACAGACTGAAACTCACCATTTAGGACACAAATTGCTCAAATGATCTATAGTATTTCTGGTGGAGGCGATCGGAATAGGAGATACTTTTGAGAGAGCTACTTGGTTGACTGAACAAGTCTGTTTTATTACCCAACACTCTCATCCATTCCCTCTCAGGTGGGTGGGCACTGTGCTGGGGTTATGGTGCAGGTATATCAGATCACATACGTATGCGGTGTAAATGAGCTTACCATGAGCTCACTGCGCTGAAGATGGATAGAAAGAGAACAGAAATCATTCAGGATATGTCATAGGAAAAGAGTAAGGCTAAATTATGACTTACACAGAAGGGGTTAACAGTAGTTTATGCTTGCTGGCATACCACACATTTGAATACATTATAAGTATGCGAGTAAAAAAACACCCCATCATTTTTAAAACATTTGAAATGCATTAGAAGGGGTTACTCAGCAGGAGTGACACAGCAGTACATATTCCCAAACACCGGATTTGTGAACATTACACTCTTCCCAGTAAACCAAAATTGGTTCTGTGAAAGTTCCCTGAACATCTTGGCAAGTGTTCTCATAACACAAAAACTGTCCAGTCATGCTGATGATTATAGAAAGTTTTTATAAAACATTCACCAGATGTTGCGAGAACATTCTGTTCTTTAAAGGTTCCCAGAATGTTTCATTAAGTTGTGGGAACAGTTAGGTGAGAACATTGTGTGGACATCACAAAAGATATGTTCTCAAAACACAAAAACTGTCCAGTTGTGCGGATTATTCTACAATGTTTCATTAGGGTGCAAAAAACATTCACCTGATGTTACAAGAATGATTTCTACATTTAGTCTGTTCTTTTAAAGGTTCCCAGAATGTTTCTTTAAATTGTTGGAACATTGTGGGGATATGACAAGTGATGAAAAGAGGTTCCCAAAACACTAAAACTATCTAGTTGTGTCAACATTTAGATAATGTTTGTATCAGGGAGCACACAATGTTCCTTTTGATGTTTTTGCAAGAATGTTGACAGAACAGCCTTTCTGAGTTATTTAAAGGTTCCCAGAACATTTCATTAGGTTGTGGGAAGAGTGTGGAGATAGGTTCCAAAAACACAAAATATGCTCAGGTGTGATGACATTCATACAACGTTTAAGTTACGTTGCAGAGGACATTCCTATAATGTTGTAAGAATGTTGAAAGAACACCTGGTCTAAGTTCTTTATTAAAGGTTCATTTAATTTAATAACATTTAATTAAGTTATGGGAGTTGTCTGGGATGTTGCAAGAATATTCGTGTGATATTCACATAGGTTGCACAGAACATTCCCACAATGTTGCACAATGTTCCACATTTTCCAAAACTCAGTTTATAAGATGTTCATAGCGTATTAGTTTAAAGTTTACCATAATATACGGTGTCCATATTAGGACACTCTCAGTCAGTAAGATTTGAGTCATTCGCACAAAGATTTGAGTCATTCTCACAAGGAGTTGAGTCATTCTCACAAGCAGTTGAAGTTGAGTCAGCAGGAGTTGAGTCATTCCCACAGGAAGTTGACTCATTCTCACAAGGATTTGAATCACTCACAAGGAGTTGAAGTTGAGTTATTCTCACAAGGAGTTGAGTCAGCAGGGGTTGAGTCATTCTCACAAGGATCTGAGTCAATATCACAATGAGTTGAATCATTCTCACAAGAATTTGAGTCCGCAGGAGTTGAGTCAGTCACAATGCGTTTAGTCTTTCTCAAAAGGAGTTGAAGTTTATTCATTCTCACAAGGATTTTAGTAAATCTCATAACATTTGAGTCATTCTCACAAGGATTTGAAGTTGAGTCAGCAGGAGTTGAGTCATTCCCACAGGAAGTTGACTCATTCTCACAAGGAGTTGAGTCATTCTCACAAGGAGTTGAGTCATTATCACAAGGAGTTGAGTCAGGCTCAGTAGGAGTTGCATCAGCCTAAGAATTTCCTCAAAGACTCTTCTTGATCCCTTGTATACTCTCATTCTAACCTAACTCCCTTTTGTTTCATCCTTTTTTCCTTCCCTTCTCTCCTCTCTCTTCCCCTATTGGTGTTAGTGAGAATGCCCGTTTTTTTGTGACAGAATAGTTGGACTTGGACTTGAGGGACCTTACAGCTAAGGTTACATGGGGAAGTAGTGTACAATGTCCATATTCTCGTATTCAAAATAGGGACTCACTTTACAGAGTTGCAGACTGACATGCAACAAGCTGTCACAATTCACTGCAGAATTAGAGGTTCATCCATGTTCTCCAAATGTCAAATTTCTAAGTGTTTTTGACACCTTGGGTTGTTCCTGCTGCTCTGTATCATTCCATTTCTCCAAACATCAAATGTCGAAGTTAACTTCTTATGGCTGCAAGGCAAAGTGTTGAGTAGCCAGTGAAATCGTGCCCATTTCAAACGGCCTCCTACTCAAATCTTGCTCGTACAATATGAATATTATTATTCTATTTGGATAGAAAACACTTTCTAGTTTCTAAAACAGTTGGAATTATTTCTCTGCGTGAAACAGAAGCCCTTCTGCAGCACTTTTCCTGACCAGGAAGTGAAATGTCAGAAATCGATGCTCATTTCAACTTGATGCCTATACATGGTCTTGACACTTAGGAGTCTGCTGACACTCTATACGCCTTCCTATTGGTGTAAAGAGGATGTCAGAGAAGAAATTTTTGTTCTCATCTTGTCTGTGGTGGAAAAAAAACTATTTCTTTGACCTGAGCGTCCACTTCCGGTACTCTGAAGGAAGTGGGATTGACTTCTGTTTTGCCTTCATAACGAACGGCTAACATCTCCGGCTCAAATTTTTTTTGATACATGTGAACATATCATCGTAATGTATGTTTTTTCAATATAGTTTAATCAGATTATTGAACATTTTTTCGGGAGTTTGACCGTGTTCCGTCGCCTGACTGTGTTTACGTGAGAGATTTGGGACACTCGGATACTGGAAATGGTAAATGAATAGGGATATTTCTCATTCTGAATCGAAACAACGACTCATCTGCACAGAGGACCCCCTTTTCAACATTCTGATGAAAGATCAGCCAAAGTAAGACTCATTTTATGATGTTATTTCATATATCTGTCGTGCATGTGAACGTGCCGTGGGCGCCCAAGTGTTTCCCTCTTTTGTGGCTACGCTAATATAGCGATACATTTTGTTTTCGCTGTAAAACATTTAATAAATCGGAAATATTGTTGGGAATCACAAGTTGCCTATCTTTCAATTGCTGCAAACTATATATTTTTCGGAAATGTTTTATGATGAGTAATTAGCTATTTGACGTTGGTGTCTGTAAATATTATGGCTGATTTCCGTGCACTTTCTGATTGTAGCTGAAATGTAAAATATGATTTATACCTGAAATATGCAAATTTTTCAAAAAAAAATATGCTATACAATAAATATGTTATCAGACTGTCATCTGATGAATTTGTTTCTTGGTTAGTGGCTATTTATATCTTTATTTGGTCGAATTTGTGATAGCACCTGATGGAGTAAGAAACTGATGGAGTTAGAAAAGTGGTGTCATTTGCTAACGTGGTTAGCTAATAGATTTACATATTTTGTCTTCCCTGTAAAACATTTTAAAAATCGGACATGTTGGTTTGATTCACAAGAAGTTTATCTTTCATCTGGTGTCTTGGACTTGTTAATGTGTGAAAGTTAAATATTTTTAAAAACTAGCTTTTGAATTTCGCGCCCTGCACTTGAGCTGGATGTTGTCATAAGTGTACCGGTGTCGGGCTGCCCCCGTAAAAGGTTAAGGCACTCATTCCAAATGGTTAAAGTAAGAGTTAAGGTTTAGGATAGGGGTAAAACAAAAAAAATGTAAAACAGGATCCACGACAGTGGTTGAACATACACTCTTCTGATGCAGAGTCATGGGATTACCTCCATCCGCAACACCCTAGCCTACTTGATGGTAATAGTGCTCACTGTTGCCCCTAGTGGCCGGTTTTGAAGGCATTTCCTGTCATCCTCAACGTCAATCTTGAATGATCTCCCTGGTGCATTCTAAACTGCCAATGCACATTTTCTGCACATTTCGCCAATATAAAGGTGATGATTATCTAACACGTGTCAAAGTCTACAACTCTTTTCAGCAAGAATAAGAGTAGCCTATCTGTAGCCACACCTGTTAACATAATCATCATATAATTATTACTCTCCTCATTTTCAAAAGAAATGTGTGTATTTTGTAGCGAATTCCAGGGAAACTCCAGGGAAGAACTGCCCAGGGAACTAAGCCCCCTCTTCCTTCTCTTTCTATTGACTTCTGGCTTCTTCCTCCTATGGGTCAATTGTAGCTGGTCATCACTAGCTTCTATACACACAAAGTCAGAAACCACAGCCGCAAATGTGGATTCCCCAGCCAAAATGTCAAAACGGGCTAATTTAAGGTTAGGGTTAGGCATAAGGTTAGCAGTGTTGTTAAGGTTAACGTTAGAAATTGTAGAAAATGGGCAGGGTTTATGACTTTCTGGGTATAGAAGCTAGTGACGACCACTGTAGCATTGTAGCTAAGCCTAACCTTAACCTTATTCTCCAAACATGCTATGTTAATCCACTTAACCTGTTACGTTAATTATCTTTACCTACTAGGTTAGTTGTCCTAATCTGCTATGTTAATTATCCTAACCTGCTACGTTAATTATCCTAACCTGCTATGTTAGTTATCCTAACCTGCTACATCAGTTCTCCGAACCTGCTATGTAAATATTAGGAGTAACCTGCTATGTAAACATTAGGGCTGTCCCCGAAAAAAAAATCTAAGAATCTTCTGTTCTTTCGACCAATCGATTGGTCGACATTTTTAAACAAATATTTTCCCATATACTGACACATCCTATGTGTTTTAATCAAATCAACTATATTTACTGACCTTGTCTGATGCTTTAAGCACAGATTTGATTAAATAATTAAGACACACAAATGACTAGAGGGAGTCTGACCAGCGATTAATTTCATTGTGCCGGGCCGGGCTCAGACTTGCTGCACTGTGTTAAATAAAAGACAGCGAGTGACTAGCACCCGTTATCTCTCTCTCCTCCCTGCTGCAGCGACCACCACAGAACATCAAAATATTTATCGCGCTGTCTGTGTTGCTGAAGCTGCAACATAATTACAGCCATTTCTGACTGAAAAGTTCCGTCACCGAAATCCCTCATTTGTTTCGAAAAAACATTCCCTATTCCCTCAGCCCTAAAGCTATCTTTACGTGACACGTGTATGCATCGCATGCAGGTGACCAAAGACCTATTCGAACGGCAATTGAACGTTGGTTATGTAATTATTACTCCAGAATGTCCGTTATTCCAGAGGATGATTCGGACGGGATTTGTTTTTTCCAAACTGCCCCGTGTGGTTGCCAAGTTTCTAAATCATACCAAACCATCTTTCCTATAGTGTTGCCAAAATATTTGAATTGAGGAAGTGTGATCACAGTGGCGATTTCAGCATGTAAATCTTGGTGGGCCAAACTCCCCAAAAATGTTTTGATGCTTGCCAGCAAAGCCACTACACAACACAACCCTAAACAGTACATTAATTGCACTATAACGGTGACAAACGGTGCCCACCTGTACATAAAGATGTCCCAACAGCAGAGCTTTCTTTTCAGCGCCATGGAGTAAATCCTTACAACTGCTACACCTGGCTATCAGCGGAGCCTTGTCTGGCAGCGAAACAGTTCATACAGCCTCATTTACTGCCTTATAAAAAAACATAGTTTATATGGCTGACTTGCTTAAACAAATGTGGTTTCTACTGACAATTGAGATGTAGAAACTTTGGCATAAGGGGACGACGAGCAGATAAGAGGCAATCCGTATTTTTGAGAAAGACATTAATGAACGAGCTAGGACTGACGTAGTTGGAAGTTTACATACACTTAGGTTGGAGTCATTAAAACTCGTTTTTCAACCACTCCACACATTTCTTGTTAACAAACTATAGTTTTGGCAAGTCGGTTAGGACATCTACTTTGTGCATGAGACAAGTCATTTTTCCAACAATTGTTTACAGTGTCACGCCCTGACCATAGTTTGCGTTGTTTGTTTCTATGTTTTGTTTGGTCAGGGTGTGATATGAGTGGGCATTCTATGTCTAGTTTGTCTATTTCTATGTGTTTGGCCTGATATGGTTCTCAATCAGAGGCAGGTGTCAGTCGTTGTCTCTGATTGGGAGCCATATTTAGGTAGCCTGTTTTGTATTGTGGGTGATTGTTCCTGTTTCCTGTGTGTTTGTGTTCACTATACGGGACTGTTACATTTTTGTTCGTTTGTCGGTTTATTGTTTTGTTCGTCGTTTAAGTATTCTGATTAAAATGAATACTCACCACGCTGCATCTTGGTCCTCCTCTCTTTCGCCCGATGAAGAACGTTACATCCAGACAGATTATTTCCCTTATAATTCACTGTATCACAATTCCAGTGGGTCAGAAGTTTACATACACTAAGTTGACTGTGCCTTTCAACAGCTTGGAAAATTCCAGAAAATGATGTCATGGCTTTAGAAGCTTCTGATAAATGATGTCAATTAGCCTGAGTCAATTGGAGGTCACCCAACTTGGAATTCCAAGTCGGGAACTCGGGCCTCTTTCTAGAGCTCCGACCTGAAAATCACTAACGTCATGATTCGACCTTGTTTTTTTCAGAGTTCCAAGTTGTCTTGAAAGCACCATAAATCCAGAGAATGCCAGACTTTGATGACAAAATTTGCCCACGAAAGACCGCCACGCCACCTTGCTGTTCAAGTAAGCACAGCACAACAAGGTGAGTCCAAAAATGTATTGCATGCTGCTGCATAAATTATGTAAAATGCCAGGGAGATATGTATAATGTAACTAAGAAAGTAATACTAGGTGTATGCTGAGTAGTAAGCTGTTAGTATCCCATGTGACTCACCCTAATAATTTGGTCCCTTTCCCTCTCCTAACTTAGCCTACTGTTCTGACTTGGACATGTAGCCTGTAGCCTGTTTTAGAGAAATGTCATTGTCATTGTCTGCTTACATGCCCCCTTCATTTATCCTACGTTTCTGACTTGGTGTACAGGGAGAATACTGTAAGAACGGCCCATGTCCTGCATTCTGTTGCTGTACATTTCAAAGTGCTGAACAAATAGTTACAGTTGAAGTCGGAAGTTTACATATACCTTAGCAATATACATTTAAACTCAGTTTTTCACAATTCCTGACATTTAATCCAAGTAAAACGTCCCTGTTTTAGGTCAGTTAGGATCACCACTTTATTTTAAGAATGTGAAATGTCAAAATAATAGTAGAGTGATTTATTTCAGCTTTTATTTCTTTCATCACATTCCCAGTGGGTCAGAAGTTTACATACACTCAATTAGTATTTGGTAGCATTGCCTTTAAATTGTTTAACTTGGGTCAAGCGTTTTGGGTAGCCTTCCACAAGCTTCCCACAATAAGTTGGGTGAATTTTGGCCCATTCCTCCTGACAGAGCTGATGTAACTGAGTCAGGTTTGTAGGCCTCCTTGCTCGCACATGCTTTTTCAGTTCTTCCCACAATTTTTCTATGGGATTGTCAGAGCTTTGTGATGGCCACTCCAATACCTTAACTTTGTTGTCCTTAAGCCATTTTTCCACAACTTTGGAAGTATGCTTGGGGTCATTGTTCATTTGGAAGTCCCATTTGCAACCAAGCTTTAACTTCCTGACTGATGTCTTGAGATGTTGCTTGAATATATCCACATATTTTCCATCCTCATGATGCCATCTATTTTGTGACGTGCACCAGTCCCTCCTGCAGCAAAGCACCCCCACAACATGATGCTGCCACCCTCGTGCTTCACGATTGTGATGGTGTTCTTCGGCTTGCTCGCCTCCCCTTTTTCACTCCAAACATAGCGATGGTCATTATGGCCAAACAGTTCTTTGTGTCATCAGACCAGAGGACATTTCTCCCAAAAGTACAATCTTTGTCCCCATCTGCAGTTGCAAACCGTAGTCTGGCTTTTTATGGCGGTTTTGGAGCAGTGGCTTCTTCCATGCTGGGCGGCCTTTCAGGTTATGTCGATATAGGACTCGTTTTACTATGGATATAGATACTGTAGAAAAGGCCCATGGAGTTGGTGGAATAATCCTTTAATTCATGGCCACTTACTCAGCTGGGCCAGGGGCGCTTTAATTAGGTCAGGTGGCAATGACCGACAGATCTCATCCACATAAAAGGAGGAAAAGGGCATCGCCTGATCTCGCTGCTTTCTCTTCCTTAACTCCGTCTGCTCGAGAAGTTCTGTGTGTCCATGAATCCACGTAAGTCCACCGCCTCTGTTACCTTTCATCTGAACTATCTGTTGCGAGCGGGAGAGTGGGCCATCAGTTATTGTTTATAGTTATTATCGCGGAGCGCGGCTTGGAGCGCACGCTTCAAACATATTGTGTAATGTGAATTGTCAATGATCGCGGCCCTACGGAACCTCATAGGCCAATTATGCAATCGATATGGTTAATATGTAATTAAATTAATTACATGTACACATGAAGACAATTGAAAGGGTGAAATGAGAAACGTCATTGTTTGCTAACTGATCGACTTTGATATCAAACTAAAGGGGATTATAGATTGAATGACCATTCACTGTTTGTATTTATTTCATGATTATGATAAATAGTTAAGAGCCTAAATGACTCACGGGTGATTACTATTGACTTAATGAACTGGATTGTTGAATTCCCTAATTATGTTAATAATGAATGATTGTTATGATTTGATCTTTGTGATTATGAATTTGATTGGATACATGTTATTTGTTTCCTTTATGCAGCACAGACTACTCAGTAAATATACCACTTTATGGTTAAAGGAATTCCTGCCTCAGTCTCATCCATTCCTCTGTCACCTGACACGTGACCACCTGTTCACCTTCACTGTCAGTCATCCTACCTGTCCAGCTACCCACACAGATTCCACTAATCTTTCAGATACTTTTGTATCTGTTTCCTCCAACATCTTCACAAGGTCCTTTGCTGTTGTTCTGGGATTGATTTGCACTTTTCGCGCCAAAGTACGTTCATCTCTAGGAGACAGAACGCGTCTCCTTCCTGAGTGGTATGACGGCTACGTGGAAAGTGGTGTTTATACTTGAGTACTATTGTTTTTACAGATGAACGTGGTACCTTCAGGCGTTTGGAAATTGCTCCCAGTGATGAACCAGACTTGCAGAGGTCTACAATTTCTTTCTGAGGTCTTGGCTGATTTCTTTAGATTTTCCCATAATGTCAAGCAAAGAGGCACTGAGTTTCCAATTGACTCCATGTGACAAATAACATTTGATTTGATTTAAACAGTGCAATTGCACTTCAGATGCTTTTTAAGGGTATGGATGAGAAAGTTAATTTATAATTTCCAAATATTTAGGTCAGTTGTATGCTGCTGCTTTGTGATATAATAACAGCAAGAGTTGCATTAAATAGGCTCAATATTTTTTACTGATGCATTTGGTAATATTCAATTCATACACACAAAACATATTAATAAAAGCATTTACTGTGTCACGCCTTCCGCCGAAGTTGGTCCCTCTCCTTGTTCTGGCGGCGTTCGGCGGTCGAAGTCGCCGACCTTCTAGCCATCGCTGATCCTCTTTTAATTTTCCTTTGGTTTTGTCTTGTCTTCCATCACACCTGGTTCCAATCCCATTCATTATATGTTGAGTATTTAACCGTCTGTTCTGCTTCATTGTCCTTGTCTGTTTGTTTTGTAAGCTATGTGCAAGTTATGTTCTGGTTTTGTACCAACTTGTATTATTTTGGTTTTCTGAGATTTTTTAGCACTTATTAAACTGCTGCATTTTATACCAAGTTCGATCTCCTGCGCCTGACATCCCTGCCACCAGCACGCACCCTTACAGAATCACCGACCCAGGATAGAGTCAGCAGGAGCAGGTACCCCGGTTATAAAGGTGGAGGAGCGCGTCCGAGAGCACGCAGCAATCTTTCACCATCTTGGCACCGCCATGGACCGCTGGGAGAGACAGGGAGTTCTTCCAGCGCCTCCACCAGCACAACCGGTGTCTTCTCTGAGCACCCCTTTTCCACCTTGTTCCAGTGGGATTTGTCTCTCCCTGCCCCAGGAGTACGACGGAGAGGCTGCGAACTGCCAGGGGTTCCTGCTTCAACTGGAGCTATACCTTGCCACCGTCCACCCGGCTCCATCGGGCCGTGAGAGGGTGTCCGCCCTCGTCTCGTGCCTCACCGGGAAAGCCCTGGAGTGGGCCAATGGGCATGGTGACGCAAGGGGGTCATACGGAGAGAATTAGTCTCTTCCTTATTGACTCTGGTGCGTTTCCCGTGGTGCTCGGCCTACCCTGGTTAGCTTGTCATAACCCCAATGTTTCTTGGTCACAGAGGGCTCTCACGGGGTGGTCGCGAGAGTTCTTGGGTAGGTGTTTAGGGGTTTCCATTGGTGCTACTATGGTGGAGAGACCAGATCAGGTCTCCACCGTGCGCATTCTCCTGAATATGCCGATTTGGCTCTCGCCTTCTCCTCATCAACGGGGCAATTGTGCGATAGATCTCCTGGTAGATGCAGCACTTCCCAGGAGTCACGTGTATCCCCTCTCACAGGAGGAGACGGAGGCTATGTAAACATATGTCTCCGAATCCCTGTGTCAGGGGTACATTCGGTCCTCCACTTAACCCGCCTCCTCGAGTTTCTTTCTTGTGAAGAAGGAGGGAGGTCTGCGCCCGTGTATTGACTATTGGGGTCTGAATCAGATCACTGTGAGGTATAGTTACCCGCTACCGCTCATAGCCACAGCGATAGAGTAAATTTCTTCACCAAATTAGATCTCAAGGGGCGCTTACAACCTGGTGCGTATCCGAGAGGGAGACGAGTGGAAGACGGCTTTCAGTACCACCTCTGGGCACTATGAGTACCTCGTCATGCCGTATGGGTTGATGAATGCGCCATCAGTCTTCCAAGCCTTTGTAGATGAGATTTTCAGGGACCTGCACGGGCAGGGTGTAGTGGTGTATATTGATGACATTTTGATGTACTACGCTACACGTGCCGAGCATGTGTCCCTGGTGCGCAAAGTGCTTGGTCGCCTGTTGGAGCATGACCTGTACGTCAAGACTGAGAAATGCCTGTTCTTCCAGCGGTCCGTCTCCTTCCTAGGGTATCGCATTTCCACCTCAGGGGTGGAGATGGAGAGTGACCACATTGCAGCCGTGCGTAATTGGTCGACTCCAACCACGGTAAAGGAGGTGCAGCGGAACTTAGGGTATGAAACCTACTACTACCGGAGGTTTATCCGGGGGTTTTTGTCAGGTAGCGACTCCCATTACCTCACTGCTGAAGGGGGGCCCGGTGCGCTTGCAGTGGACAGCTGAGGCGGACAGGGCTTTGAGTCACCTGAGGGCTCTGTTTACCTCGGCTCCCGTGCTGGCCCATCCGGATCCTTCTTTGGCGTTCATAGTGGAGGTTGACACGTAAGAGGCTGGGACAGGAGCTGTGCTCTCTCAGCGCTTGTGTACGCCACCGAAGCTCTGTCCCTGTGCCTTCTTCTCGAAGCAGCTCAGCCCGGAGGAGCGAAACTATGACGTGGGGGACCGGGAGTTGTTGGCTGTCGTAAAGGCCTTGAAGGTGTGGAGACATTGGCTTGAGGGGGCTAGACACCCTTTTCTCATCTGGACTGACCACCGCAATCTGGAGTACATCCGGGCAGCGAGGAGACTGAACCCTCGCTAGGCAAGGTGGGCCATGTTTTTCACCCGTTTTGTGTTTACCCTTTCTTACAGACCAGGCCCCCAGAAAGCGAAGGCAGACACATTGTCCCGGCTGTATGACACAGAGGAGAGGCCCATGGATCCCACTCCCATACTCACCGCCTCCAGCCTGATGTGTGGGAGCTGGACACGGACATTGAGCAGGCGTTACGTGCAGAGTCCGCTCCCATCCAGTTTCCCGCTGGGAGTCTGTACTTCCCGTCTGCTGTCCGTGACCGGTTGAACTATTGGACCCACATGTCACCCTCCTCTGGTCATCCTGGGATCGGTCGGGAGTGCGCTGTTTGAGCGGGAGGTACTGGTGGCCTACCTTGGCTAAGGACGTGAGGGTTTATGTTTCTTCCTGCTCGGTGTGCGCCCAGTGTAAGGCTCCTAGGCACCTGCCCAGAGGTAAGCTACACCCCTTACCCGTTCCACAGCGGCCTTGGTCACACCTGTCGGTGGATTTTCTTACTGATCTTCCACTCTCAAAGGGTAACACCGCGATCCTAGTCGTTGTGGTACGGTCGTCTCCTCCCTCTGCCCCGTCTCCCTAAGGCCTTGTTAACACACGTCTTCCGGCACTATGGGGTGACGGAGGATATAGTGTCTGATCGGGGTCCCCAGTTCACGTCTAAGGCCTGGAAGGCGTTCATGGAACATCTGGGGGTCTTGATCAGCCTTACTTCAGGGTTTCACCCCAAGAGTAATGGGCAGGTGGAGAGAGTGAACCAGGATGTGGGCAGGTTTCTGTGGTCCTATTGCCAGGACCGGCCGGGGGAGGGGTCGGAGTTCGTGCCCTGGGTCGAGGTGGCACAGAACTCACTCCGCCGGTTCTGGCACCTTGGCATCAGGGTCAGACCGAGGTTCCTGCCTGGACGACTGGTTCAGGCACGCGGAAGAGACATGGGCAGCCGTCCGTGTCCACCTTCAGCAGGCCGTGACACGTCAGAAGGTTAATGCAGATCGCCACCGCAGTGAGACCCCGGTGTTCGCACCGGGGGACCGGGTCTGGTTCTCGACCCGAAACCTGCCCCTCCGCCTGCCCTGCCGGAAGCTGGGTCCGCGGTTTGTGGGGCCATTTTACGAGTTTTGTTATACAGTTTTGTTACAGCTTCCACCCGAATACTGTATTAACCCCTCATTCCATGTGTCTCTCCTCAGGCCGGTGGAGGCTGGCCCGCTCCAGGAGTCTGAGGTGCAGGAGTTCCACCGTCTTCGTCCAGATCGCCCTGTGCCTCGCCCTCCGGGTCGTACCCGAGGCCGGGGGGGGGGGGGGGGTTACCGTCACGACTTCCACCGAAGTTGGTCCCTCTGTTCGGGCGGCGTTCGGCGGTCGAAGTCGCCGACCTTCTAGCCATCGCTGATCCTCTTTTCATTTTCCTTTGGTTTTGTCTTGTATCACACCTGGTTCCAATCCCACTCATTATATGTTTTGAAAGTGGTCTACGATGTGTACTAGCACCGTGACACACAAACAGCTGCGGTGATGACCTAATGATTAACGTGCGCTGCACATAGCACGCCAAGGCACACACTGGGCACAGTCAATGAAGCCTCTCCTCTCTCAGCTCCACATGTGGAGAGGAGGAGAAAGCCCATAGCTCAACGGTCTGTGACCTATACGAGCTCTTAACTCTATTTTATTAAAACTGTATTGTTGGTTAAATTTGTCCAAAAACAAAAATATTTCCTGAGCTTTGTTATATCACTTTTTTTTTTGTAATTTATAAGTGTGTTATTTAATGTGATTCTATCGGCTATAGTAGTAAAGGCCACACTGAACATTTCATACATTTTTTTAAAAATATATTTAAAAAATATCTAAAGGGGTCCTAAAATTCCAAATCAAATAGATAAATGATCCATGCATACCTTTTATGTTGTGCAACCTGCTTATAATGTCTCTCCTTTGTTGCAGAACCACACACAAATCCAATTTTACCATGTCCAACCACAAGTCCCTAATAAACATGTTAACTTTGGCTCTGTCTCTGTTGTCTGCTTTCTCTCTGACCGGAACAGAGTACCCCGGCTAACATCTATCCAACCAGTTACCTATCTTGGGGTTTAATAGACTATTTTTCTAATTTGTTTACATCCCTGTTTGTGAGCATTTCTCCTTTGCCAAGATAGTGGCTTGTAAATAAGATGACATTGCTGAAGTAGGCAAATGTTTAGTAGGAAACAACTTTGCCATCATTATCATGTTGTCAAATTTACACTGAACAAACAGCTAAACACAAAAGACAACAATTTCAAAGATTTTACTGAGTTATAGGTCATATAAGGAAATCAGTCATTTAAATAAATAAATTAGGCCCTAATCTATGGATTTCACATGACTGGGAATACAGATATGCATCTGTTGGTCAAAGATACCTTAAAAAAAAGGTAGGGGTGTGGATCAGAAAACCAGTCAGTATCTGATTTGACCACCATTTGCCTCATGCAGCGTTACACACCTCCTTCGCATAGAGCTGTCAGGCTGTTGATTGTGACCTGTGGAATGTTGTCCCACTTTTCTTAAATGCCTGTGCGAAGTTGCTGAATATTGGCGGGAACTTCAACACGCTGACATACACGTCAATCCAGAGCATCCCAAACATGCTCAATGGGTGACATGTCTGGTGAGTATGTAGGCCATGGAAGAACTGGGACATTTTCAGCTTCCAGGAATAGTGTACAGATCCATGAGACATGGGGCCGTGCATTGTCATGCTAAAACATGAGGTGATGGCGGTGGATGAATGGCACAACATTGGGCCTTAGCATCTCATCATGGCATTCAAATTGTCATTGATAAAATGCACTTGTGTTCGTTGTCCGTATCTTATGCCTGCCCATACAATAACCCAACCGCCACCATGTGGCGTTGAAATAAGCAAATCGCACGCCCACAAGACGCCATATACGCTGTCTGCCATCTGCCCGGGAACTGTTGAAATCAGGATTCATCCTTACAGAGCACACTTTCCAGTGTGCCAGAGGCCGTCGAAGGTGCGCATTTGCCCACAGTCAGGTCAAGACCCTGGTGAAGAACGACGAGCATGCATATGAGCTTCCCTGAGACGGTTTCTGACAATTTGTGCAAAAATGATTTTGTTGTGCAAACCCACAGTTTCATCAACTGTCCAGGTGGCTGGTCTCAGATGATCCTGCAGGTGAAGAAGCTGGATGTGGTGGTCTGCGGTTGTGAGTCCGGTTGGATGTACTGGCATCTTGAGACATCTTGAGACATCTGTGGCATTTTGTTGTGTGAAAAAGCTGCACATTTTACAGTGGCCTTTAGTTGTTCCCAGCACAAGGTGCACCTGTGTAATGATCATGCCATTAAAAAGCATGATCATTAAACAGGTGAACCTTGTGATGGGGACAATAAAAGGCCACTCATGGGTGCTGAGGAGTATTTCTGTCTGTAATAAAGCCCTTTTGTGGGGGAAAACTCATTCTAATTGGCTTGTCCTGGCTCCCCTGTGGTTGGGCCTGGCTCCCAAGTGGGTAGGCCTATGCCCGCCGAGGCCCACCCGTGGCTGCTGAGCCCCTGTCCAGTCATGTGAAATCCATAGCTTAGGGCCTAATTTATTTAAATTGAATGATTTCATTATATGAACTGTAACTCCGTAAAATTTGGGGAATTGTTGCAGACCCCTTGACCTTTTCCACATTTTGTTACGTTACAGCCTTATTCTAAAATTAATCAAACACATTTTTTCCTCAGTAATCTACACACAATACCCCATAATGACAAAGTGAAAACAGGTTTTTAGATATTTTTTGGGGACAAAAAAACAGAAATACATTACTTACATAAGTATTCAGACCCTTTGCTATGAGACTCGAAATTGAGCTCAGGTGCATCCTGTTTACATTAAGCATTCTTGAGATGTTTCTACAACTCCCACAGTTGACAGTGCATGTCAGAGAAAAAAACAAGAACTACAAGACATGATTGTGTCGAGGCACAAATCTGGGGAAGGGCACCAAAACAATTCTGCAGCATTGAAGGTACCCAAGAACACAGTGGCCTCCATCATTCTTAAATGGAAGAAGTTTGGAACCACCAAGACTCTTCCTAGAGCTGGCCGCTGGACCAAACTGAGCAATCAGGGGAGAAGGGCCTCGGTCAGGGAGGTGACCAAGAACCCGATGGTCACTGACAGAGCTCTATGGAGATGTGGAGATGGGAGAACCTTCCAGAAGGACAACCATCTCTGTAGCACTCTACCAATCAGGCCTTTATGGTAAAGCGGCCGGACGGAAGCCACTCCTCAGTAAAAGGCACATGGCAGTCTGCTTGGAGCTTGCCAACAGCCACCTAAAGACTCTCAGACCATGAGAAACAAGATTCTCTGGTCTGATGCCAAGCTTCACGTCTGGAGGATACCTGGCACCATCCCTACGGTGAAGCATGGTGGTGGCAACATCATGCTGCAGGGCTGTTTTTCAGCGGCAAGGACTGGGAGACTAGTCACTATCGAGGGAAGATAAACGGAGCAAAGTACAGAGAGATTCTTAATGAAAACCTGCTCAAGAGTGCACAGGACCTAAGACTGGGCCGATTGTTCACCTTCCAACAGGACAACAACCCTAAATGCACAGCCAAGACAATGCAGGAGTGGCTTTGGGACAAGTCTCTGACTGTCCTTGAGCCAGAACCCGATCGAACATGTCTGGGGAGACCCAAAAAATAGCTGTGCAGCGAAGCACCCCATCCAACCTGATAGAGCTTGAGAAGAACTTGTAGCATCTTTGTTTGAGAAACTCCCCAAATACAGGTGTGTCAAGCTTGAAGCATCATACCCAAGTAGACTCGATGCTGTAATCGCTGCCAAAGGTGCTTCGACAAAGTACTGAGTAAAGGGTCTGAATACTTGTGATAATTCCATTTTTTTCTAAGGCTGTCATGTAACAAAATGTGGAAAAAGTCAAGGGGTCTAAATACATTCCGGATGCACTGTATATGTGAACATTGGTCATATGCAATCAATTAAATTCCTGCATGCAAAGTTGGGCAGCTGTACCATTCGTTTCCAGGATCAGTAGACAGCATGGTCAGAGAGATCAGTTGTTTCAGCCCCCGGGTTATCCCCATTGTGGTCCAGTAGACCAATAACATATGATGTTGGCTCTTTAGTTCAGTTGGCCGGAGGTTTTCTCTTCTCTAATGACTGCACAGCAACATCGTTCCCATCAGCGCGTGGGAGGAGTGAGTGACAAATGAACATGGTTCATATTTATATTTTGGCAGAGGAAGGCTGGGATAATGGCTAGGTTACAGTCTCATGACCACTTTGAAACACCAGGGACCAAAAGCCCCTATTAGTTAGATTTTCTGTGTGTCGTCAGTCGGTTCTCCTAAAACAAGGAAAGCCAAGGAAAGGGAGCGGGGTGGGCCTCAGCATGCTAAAATCTGAGTTTGGCAATCCATCCCTGCTAACATTTTACTCCAATTTGCTCTTCCGTTTTAACTTTTTAATGTTTTGGCTCTCCCTCCTTGGAAGGAACCGAGGAGTGTCACTTTGTGTCAGTGGTAATGGACTGTCAAGGCGGCATGTTCATCCATTTATTTATTTTTTACTCCAGATTCCTGTGATATGGTAAAACAACTCATGCGTTGGTTTGTTTGTGTGTCTTTGAGGTCAGAGAGAGCCTGCATGGCGGCTGGGCTGAGTCTTGGCCGCCTACCCTGTCATAATGCCTCACCTCTCTGGTACGAGATGCTCCACACATAGATATAGTCCACCCGTCACAGAACATTGACTCAAATGGGAATGTCCGTTCTCGAAATTATATTTATATGGCTCCACATGTAGGAACATTGTTTCTGAGGACACAAAGGACTGGACTGTGCGTCAGCGTTTTATATCGTGGCATGAAATGTATACAGATGGAGGCTAATGTCTGTGCAACAGATGATGTTACATAATGTGAAAGAACGTCGTCTAAGATACACCATAATTAATAGAATATAAAAAACTTTATTGTAAAGGACAACATTTTTAAAAGGGAGCGACCTCAGATTGGCATAGTAAATTATCTTGACTTTACCCAACTAATATTCTCACAAGTAATCTTTTCAACTAATATTCCCACACACTTAATTTAACTTTTTATCATGGTTGTTTATCAAGGGAACCTAAAAACAGACTTCTGTGGAAAGCAGTTGGAGTGTTTGTAAAAGCTGCCGTTCTAAGTCAGCAGAAAGTGCCACTAAGAGAATTGAGCCAACATGTCCATTGGATTGCATCTCTACTGGGTGAGGCATGTGAAACTGGAGCAACGATGTAATCATTACAGCCCTCAGCTGCTGTAATTGTGACATTTGATATGAACCTATGTTTGTTTTCACAACCACATGTCTCTCAGGCGATGGCAAACGGGTATTGCTATTTGCGAGGAGAAAGATTTGAGGAAATAAAAAAGAAAGGGGGTAAAACCTCTTTCAGTACCACCTGTTCCTGCATCATATAGTGGGAGGGACTAGACAAACCCCTGTCAATCAAAGTAAATTAAACACTGTCATAATTGGATCAATCAATCAAAGGGTTCCAAAAGTTGGACAATGTAACAAATCCAGTACAAAAAAGGTGTTATACATCCCATGAAATGTGCTCATTCACTCCCATTGTTTTTGTCAGCACTGCCATTGTAGGAGTTTCAACCAGTTAGCTACAGCAGGAAAATATTATAATTAACAGATTTTTTGGGGGGGTTGATACATTTTTCACAAGGGAAAATCTCAAGTCTGAAATGTCAAAGTTCAGAATCCTCTTTAAACGTCAAATACAATACACGTTTAAAATGTCCTGCATGCAGGAAAGTTGTCCTGCAACAGGGTGATCATTAAGATCCTACATCTGTAGCTTTCAACTGCACCCAGCCTGTGGAATGCCCTGTGTTGTACTTTTATATTATTTCTCCCCAAAAGAGTATCTCTGCATTGTTGGGAAGGGCCTGTAAGTAAGAATTTCACTGTTAGTCCACATCTGTTGTTTACGATGCATGTGACAAATAAAATCTGATTTGAAGGCACCACACACTCTGGGCTCCTTTAAAACAGACCTTTCTCTTTAGGATGGCTTTCTGTTGATATTTTATCTTTATTTTACTAGGCAAGTCAGTTAAGAACTAATTCTTATTTTCAATGACTGCCTTAGAACAGAGGGTTAACTGCCTTGTTCAGGGGCAGAACGGCAGATTTATACCTTGTCAGCTCGGGGATTCGATCTTGCAACCTTTCGGTTACTAGTCCAATGCTCTAACCACTAGGCTACCACAGGCTGCTGTGCTCCTTGGTGTCATTGTCTCTTGTACAGTGGCGTCAGCTGTGTTCTTTATGTAAGTTGCCCTGTTTAGTTGTGTACATATTTTTTTCTATTTGGTTTTTATTTTATGCACTGAGATTATATTGTATAATGAAAAGTGCTTTACAAATATTTTAAATAATAATAATAATTATTGTTGTGGCTGTAGCCCATAGACTATTTTCAAGATAAGAAAATCGAAGCACATTTTGTTACATAGGTACGTCACTCTCCTACTCAATAGTAATTGTGTAATGTCTGAGAGTGTCTTTGAATGATGAAAGAGTTGAGGATATTGATAGGTTTGTTTTAGCACAGACATTCTGATCTCAGGTTTAGAGAAGACCTTTGAAGCAACAAAATAAGCTAGTAGTATTTTTTATGTTTGGACCCGGTCTCTCCCAGTCTGTCTTCAGAATCAGAATCAGTATCCTGGTCAAGCATCAAGCCAGTGACTTCATTGCTATTCCTTAATAAAAGGTAGTAATTCAAGGTTTAATATCATACAGAACAGAGGCAGTGGAGGCAAAAATGACACGCACAGTCGTGATTATTATTGATTCAGCTTACAGTGGATTTATTTAGCATTTATGAATAATTATTATCCAAGAATATAAACATTAAAGGCATTTTGATTGAAGGAGTTGTTTGACAGTGCATCTTGTGAGAAATCATGAGAACCAAGTCATTGGACACTGCTGTGAAGTAAACATCCAGGAGACAGAGGTGTGCATCTCAAATGGCACCCTATTCCCTATGTAGTACACTACTTTTGCCCAAGGCCATAAGTATCATAACAAAAAAGTCTGAAATCACAATTGCTCATATTCCTGAGTAGAACACTATAAAGGAAACAGGGTGCCATTTGCGGCGCAACCAGAGGGAAGCCATTGGCATCGGTCAAATTAAGCTGTAGTCATGCAACTGTTATTGCGCCGTCTCTAACCAAACCACTTTTAAAGACTTTGAAAAACAAGAAAAATCTTACGGCTTATTTACATTTTGTATCGCCTGGAGCTTGCATGCAATGCTCATAGCGCCACAAAATGACTAAGGTTGCATCCCAAATGGCACCCTAATCCTTATAAAGTGCACTACTTTGTATATACAGGGAACAGCCTGCCATTTGGGACACATCCCTAAATGGGATGTAAATGTGAGGTCTGGCTAGTTGTGTTGGCTGGACATGAGAGACCTAAGGAAACCTTGAACATGGTTGTATCCCCTCCAATCCACTCACATGATTAACGACATTGCTTATTGTACATTTTGTTCCCGTTTTGAATTTCAAATCATCGTTCAAAGAAGGGATTTCCCTCATTGTTTTTAGCGCCACTGGTATTTAGGAAAAATCAATAGCTTGAAATACAACCTCTTCTCCTCGATCTGTGCTTTGAAGTTGTTGGAAAAATTCTTAATTCAATTTCAGTTTTTACCCCAAAAAATCTCACAATTACTTATCTGGACTAACTTCTTTGTTTGTTTCTGTTGTTGTTTTGGCTGGTTATCCATGCTCGATCACACCCAGGCAAGTCCCTGGATGAATGTTGTTGAAACTGCTATTAAACACAAGATTCAAAGTCTGGAAATTCGGATAAAATGAGGTTGCGTGTTCATGTGATGGTATGATAATTGTTTGAATCAGGGGATACTCAGTGTCACCCTGTGCGCGGTCTGGCTGGTCTACCATCATTGTGTGTTATGGTTGCGTGTGGTTGGCCTTAAGTTCATCCTCACATGCAGATTTCATCCAAACCAACGCTTGTGGTGGGATACCATCATGACCTGAACTTCAGGTTACACACATCTTCTTTTTGAGCCAAATTCAAAACAGTTTACTGAAGCTGAACTAACCGAACTGAATTGGGTTAAAGTTTGAATAACCCTCTACTTTGTACTAGTGGGTACCGGTCCTGAATTGCTGAGAATGGTTGGTGCTAGGCTGGAGGAAAAGTACAGTGACTTGAGAGATAGCTATGTAAAGCTGAAGCATAGTAAAAGCCTAGGAGTCCTAAAAAGTCCATATTGTGTTGGTAGTTTTGTTGGGATGTATGTGTGTGTGTGTGTACACGTGTGTGCATGAACTAAAGGGCTAATGGAGACACTAATGAGGCTAGAACACAGGGAGGATGAAAGTTATACACTGAAGTTATACAACGTGGAGAAGAGCCCACCCACTGAGGAGAGAGAAAGAATATCGGTTCAGATATCGCCTACAAATGCATCCATGGAGCATTACATATATTTTCTGTCACTCATACTGACAACATGGAAAGGGCCATGTTCTCTTAGCTTAGTCCTATTCGCTGTCATAGAGCCTAGAATTGATGTCATGAGCTAAGCATGACTTGAAACTTACAAGCATGAAACTTGTAAGAAATAAACAAACACTGCTATATGAAACGAGGCAGTTACATACTTCTTATTACAGTTTTTATTCTTGTAAGTACAGTATAAGGTCCCGTGTGGCTCAGTTGGTAGAGCATGGCGCTTGCAACGCCAGGGTTGTGGGTTCAATTCCAACGGGGGGACCAGGATGAATATGTATGAACTTTCCAATTTGTAAGTCGCTCTGGATAAGAGCGTCTGCTAAATGACTTAAATGTAAAATGTATAAGGAGTATTGTAATTACTCATTGTGACACGTATACAGCAGTGAGGAGTTACTTGCTATAGGTATGTCGGGTAGAAAAAAGGCACGCACACACACACACACTCTCTGAAGCCGGATTTTTTTTCTGTGTTACACGCTCTACATGACCTGAGTGGCTCTGTTTTACTGTAGGATTATGGGCGATGTATTTTCCAGGGCAGGCTATTCTGTTGAAGGGCGTTGGTTTGAGGCCTACAGCAGGTTTGGATTAGTCGGATCATGGCCTTGATTAAACCGTTGTAAGTTCTTGGAAATATGGGCTGCCTCCCAAATGGCATCCTATTCCCTATATGGTGCACTACTTTTGACCAGGGCTGGTTATGTGTTTGTTTTCTCATAGTAAATGACAGACTACTTATTAACTAACTCCTATAACTAGAACTGAAGAGTAATCATCCTGGCTTCAACAGATCAGTGGGATGAGAGCTGAGACATTCTTCGCATTGGTTATAATAAAAAAAACTATTGGCCCTACAGTGGTTGTGGAATTACAATTGTGCATTATTGTACTTCAGAATCTCTGCCATTGGTTAAAATCACCTCAGTTATAATTAGGACCAGGAGTTTTTCCCCTGTTACTGACCACATAACTAGATCAGGCGGAAAAACTCCTGGTCCTACAGTTGTAATGGAATAAATATTGTTAAGTATTCAAAAGACGGCACCTGGATCTAGACACTGCTATGCACAGTTTTTTTTCTTATTTTCTTTGTTGTACAGTCTTGTAGCTAGCGATCATCATCTAAACCAGATAGGAATCCCCCTAATGTTCTGGCCATGCATGAGTCTGAGTGGGGGTTTTCTCCTGCTGAGCGCTCTAGTTTGGTAGATTTATAGCATAACCATATGACTTCATCCTCTCACTCACTTCTCCCTTCAAGATGTTTTGCCTGTTGAGTAATGAAGCCAGTCTCTCTGTGGACTGGCAGCAAGGGCCAGTTTGACGTGGCAGGTTCCCAAACACACACTAACCACAGACCTGCTGCAGGACTCTACTCTCTCTCTACTCCTGATCCTCATCTATAGCAGACACACTATACTGGACAAAGAAAGAAACACATACACAAACACGCGCACATTGATACACACAGGCACACACTTATGAGTTTCCTATTCCCAATATTGTTGTTCTTATAGGCAAAGTTAGTCTCTCAGTCATCACTTACACAATTAACCCTGAAAGTTTCTGCTCTTAATGCAACGTTCTTTCACCGTTCTCAATTGTTAACTTCTGTCACTCCAACTCTCTCGCGCTCTCTCTACTCATATCTCTATCTCTCTCTCCTTCTCTGCTCAGTGAACGTTAAGCCTAGAAAGAAAATTAAATGCAGGCTGTATTTACTTTGGAGAGGGCCAATCGCTGTCATGCTCTGGTCAACTTCCATAATATTGGACACATTCTAGCAAATCCTGGGCGGCAAGTAAATTAAGATAATCCTGGTTTGGGATTAAACACAGGAATCAAGTGAAGAACTGGACGGGAACACCCCAAAACCTCAGTAAGGGTTATGTGTGTGGCCATCAGTGTTGTGTTCGAGACCACCTAAGGCGAGAACGATTCAAGACCAAGACCGGAGCAAATCTAATCCGTGTCAAGACCAAGACCGGAGGGAGGGGCGAGACCGAATTAAGACCGAGACTGGGAGGGGGACAAGGGGTCCGAGACCGAGTCAAGACCAAGACCAGAAACATGCGAAATCCAATTCAAGACCATGATAGTCATTTTGTCAAATCACCATCATAAATAAGAGTTAAAAACGTCCAGTATTTCTGTTCATATTTCAGAACAAATTCTGTAGACATTCAGAATAGCAAAAAAATGCATGCTGAGGGAAAATGGAGCCACTCTACAAATGATTACTAACCCAAACACAGTGGGGAACAATGGGCCTTCTACACCTTCAGAGAAGGGCTAAGGATTTATAAAATAATGATGGTAATATAATAACCATGATTATATTACTATTATTTTCAACGATGATCTGATTTAATCTCTTCAGATTTTGTTGGAAAGGGTTAACACTTGTCTCTGGGGAGATAAATCTAGCTAGCTAAGTCAGGCATTAGCTACGCCATCAGAAGCTAGATGAAGGCATCTGCCATTCAACTGTATTAGTTGTGAAATTTTTTGAGTGACAGTTGAATCAACTAACGACATTTTGACTGAATGGGTGGGACAGTTTTTTACAAAAACTTCTTGAAGGCCAACAGCAAGCAGTAATTTACCCACGGTCTAGCTAGCTAGATAGTTTGCAGCCGCTGGATCCAGCAGGTGTTAACAAAGAGGATGTTGTTGCTAATTTGTCAGCTTCTCCCTTTTCAAGAATTGCTTGCAACAAGAAGCTAAGTTTCAAATGATCATCATCTGGTGAGTGGAGCTGTTTTTTATTGCATTGTGCTTGCTGTTGTTAGCCATCTCTTTGAAAATAACTGATGTGTGTGAAATATTGGAGCATTTAAAGTGGAACTGACAGCATTTTTGCCACATGAAATCGTATTAAAATCTTTTAATTCACACCAAGGAAGAATATCACACGTTTTCATAAATTCTTAGAATGTTTAGGAATTACGTATACTAAGGCATTTGTAAAAAATAGAAAGCGTCCATACGTTTCTAGAATTAATAGATCCTGCAGTAAACAAAACCAAATTAAATACTTCTGTCTTGTCCAGGACCTAAAGTATTCAGACCCCTTGACTTTTTCCACATTTAGATACGTTTACAGCCTTATTCTAAAATCATTTTTTCCCCTCGTCAATCTACACACAATACCCCATAATGACAAAGCAAAAACAGGTTCAAATCTTTTTGCACACATACATATGTATTCAGAACCTTTACTCAGCACCTTCGGCAGCGATTACAGCCTCGAGTCTTCTTGGGTATGACGCTACAAGATTGGCACACCTGTATTTAGGTAGTTTCTCCCATTCTTCTCTGCACTTCCTCTCAAGCTCTGTCAGGTTGGATGGGGAGCATCTCTGCAAAGCTACTTTCAGGTCTCTTCAGAGATGTTCGATCGGGTTCAAGTCCGGGCTCTGACTGGGCCACTCAAGGACATTCAGAGACTTGTCCCGAAGCCACGCCTGCATTGTCTTGGCTGTGTGCTGAGGGTCGTTGTCCTGTTGGAAGGTGAACCTTCGCCCCAGTCTGAGGTCATGAGCAGGTTTTCATCAATGATCTCTCTATACTTTGCTCCATTCATCATTCCCTCGATTCTGATGTTATGGAAATTCACCACTAAGGACTCAAGTGCAATGTAAATGACTCAATCTTCATTATCATGGCCGGAGAGGTTCACAAACTCAATCCAAGCTTGACGAAAACCCTGAAAAGGGCATTCCCTTTCAGTCCTTGTCACGCCCTGACCTTAGAAATCCTTTTTATGTCTCTATTTTGGTTTGGTCAGGGCATTCTATGTTTTGTTCTATGTTGTCCTTTTCTATGTGTTTGGCCTGGTATGGTTCCCAATCAGAGGCAGCTGTCAATCGTTGTCTCTGATTGAGAACCATACTTAGGTAGCCTGTTCCCACCTGTGTTTGTGGGTAGTTGTTTCCTGTTTTGTGTTTTTTCACCTTACAGGACTGTTTCGTGTCGTTGTTTTTTGTCATTCAGTGTTCAGTTTATTTAATTAAATTTACAATGAACACGCTGCGTGTTGGTCCGATGATTCCTATTCCTCATCATCAGACGAAGAGGAGAGTCGTTACACTGCTACACAAACAAGTCATACAAGCATGATTTACATTATTCATTATTAACGTTGGTTCCTGCGTGTGACTAACGAGGCTTCTTCTCTCAAAGCTGGGACATTGAAACTGAGAAACACCTTTTGTGTCCCAGAACAATGTTTTGGGCGTAGTGCCAATTGGTCTGAGGAGGTCACAGTCACCAGCATGAACCAAGATAGAGTGAGAGGAGATGCTGTGTACAATTCAAGGCTATCTTTTCAGACAATAAAAGTCTCCCAGTCCCTGCCGCTGAAAAACATCCCCACATGCTGCACCGTAGGGATGTTGCCAGATTTGCACTTGGCATTCAGGCCAAAGAGTTCAATATTGGTTTCATCAGAAGGGCCTGATTGGTGGAGTGCTGCAGAGATGGTTGTCCTTCTGGAAGGTTCTCTCATCTCCACAGAGGATCTCCGGAGCTCTGTTAGAGAGACCACAAGGTTCTTGGTCACCTCCCTGACCAATGCCCTTCTCCCCCGATTGCTCAGTTTGGCGGCCAGCTCCAGGAAGAATCGTGGTTGTTCCAAACTTCTTCAATTTAAGAATGATGGAGGCCACTGTATTCTTGGGGACCTTCAATGCTGCAGAAATGTGTTGTTACCCATCCGCAGATTTGTGCCTTGGCAGAATCCTGTCTCTGTGCTCTAAAGACAATTCCTTCGACCGCATGGCTTGGTTTTTGCTCTGACATGCACTGTCAACTGTGGGACCTTATATAGACAGGTGTGTGTCTTTCCTAATCATGTCCAGTCAATTGAATTTTCCACAGGTGGACTCCAATCAAGTTGCAGAAACATTTGAAGGATGATCAATGGAAACAGGATGCACCTGAGCTCAATTTCGAGTCTCATAGCAAAGGGTCTGAATGCTTATGTAAATAAAGTATTTTAGTTTTTAATACATTTTCTAAAATAAAAAATAAACAGTTTTCGCTTTGGCATTATGGGGTATTGTGTGAAGATTGATAAGGATAAAAAAAATATTTAATACATTTTAGAATAACGCTGTAACGTAACAAAATTTGGAAAATGTCAAGGGATACTTTCTGAATACTTTTCAAAATGCACTGTATAGCCAATCAGAGCTACAGCAGGCCTTTATACAAACAACCCCTTTGCCACACGGGCCTGCCATCATTCACTTTGAATGACTGTGTGTTTACAGGCATTTGCACAGCACGACTTTAGATCATTAGAACGCATTCCCCAAAAGCCACAAAATACATAAATGGATTTCTGCAATATGTAAACGCCATGGGAGTCCTCTTACATTTGGGAACTTTACACTCCTATTGATCAAACAACCATGAAAAGGTAAGCTCTCTCTCCCTCAGTTATGCATATTAACAACAACAAGATCAACAACTAGTGCTAGCCAGAGCAAGATTAGCTAAAATCTAACAAAGACACATTAGATAAACCCTCTCAAACTTTTTCAGCTAGTTGGCCGTCAAAATTGCATTGATAAACGATGGGGAATTGTAGCCTTCTCGTCCTTCTGCAGCTTCCCTGCCAATGCATGCTTGTCCCAAGCAAGTAGCCAAGCCAACTGGATAAAGTTGGTTAGCTTGCTAGCTAGCTACTGCCAGACACAAATAAGAGAACACCTCACCCTGACCATTTTACTCACCATAGCAGAGCTGGTTAGGCTGTTTACATGTTATCTGGAGCGTTCCTGACTAACTATTACTTTTTTGCCTACATTTACTGACACCAGTCAATTTCAATGGGTGTTGCGGCTTTCGTAAATTCATCAGTTGTTCTGCGCTCTGGCACACTCAGACGAGAGTGCTCTGAAGTCGGAGTCGATAGCCAGAGTGAATTTGCGAACAGAGGAGATATGCTAACATTCCTTCAAGTTCTTGCTAGCTAAACAAATGACACCTGCATCGCTTGCTGTGTATAGCCACCAAAAAAACGATAGGGGGGAAAAGTCAGTCACTCACTCTCCCACTCCTCCAATGGCACAGCATGATACGTTAGGCTCTGTGTTTTTTGCTTGCTACACAAATCAATACGCTAGCCTATTAGCCACGCTTTGACTGACCTTGCTAGTTTGATTGTATTGACATTCCCAGCTTAAGTTACATTCATCCATTTTTTGTCTAGAATATCGAGTCATGAAAGAGTGCATCCCGAATGGAGGCAGCAAACAATTTACCAGGCCAGCTGTGATTCACAACCTGATAGCAATATTTTTTGAACTACCAAGAAATGTAATGGTGAATTATATTAATCATGAATCATGACTGATATTATGATTGTCTGTTTGTTTCATATCTGCAAAGTAGTTAAAACACTGTCAGTTCCACTTTAAACTTTAGGTCACTGGTTACTTTGTGTGCTGAAAGTGAAATGTTTTTTTGCAATGGGAAGTACTAGTTGTACCTTTCAATTGTGAAACGCTTAATGGTTGTGCTTCTGTATCCTTATCATTGGGACCTACTGGCTTACTATGACCGAGTTCATCCTTTAACATCATGCTGTACGTGACTGTTGTCTTTCCATCAGCCCTATGCAGTGGTGTAGTGGTGCCTGGAGAAGTGGGTATACTCTAATTTTGCTCAAAAATTCCCCAACGGCCCGCCCAGATTTTCATACCTTTTTTAATTAAAAAAATACAAACATTTGATGATCTAAGTCCACAACAATGCTTAAACGACATCAATCTCATTGGTTGGGTCTGTCAGTGACTGGCTCACCAGTGGGTTGGCCTGCGTCCACCCAAGCCCATCCATATCTACGCCTCTGATGCAAACAGCACATGATGACAATTGCACATCATAAATAGCCAACTAACCAACACACGCTGACTGAATGGAAGCTGATAATTATGAGTTTTTTACAAACTGGTCTTGGCTGGCCTCAGGAAGAAAATATGAGTCCTCACTGTCCTCACTGTCAAATCAAATCAAATCGTAATTGTCACATGCGCCCTTAACAGTTTTAATTGTAATTGTCACATGCGCCCAATGCAGTTTTAAGAAAAAGACCTAAAAAAGTAAGAAATAAAAGTAACAAATATTTAAAGAGCCGTAGTAAAATAACAATAGCGAGGCTATATACTGGGGGTACCGGTACAGATTCAATGTGCGGGGGCACCGGTTAGTCGAGGTAATTGAGGTAATATGTACATGTAGGTAGAGTTATTAAAAGTGACTATGCATAGATAATAACAGAGAGTAGCAGCAGTGTAAAAGGGAGGGGGGGGGTCAATGTAAATAGTCTGTGGTAACCATTTGATAGATGTTCAGGATTCTTATTGCTTGGAGGTAGAAGCTGTTAAGCCCTTTCCGTGCGGTAGCAGAGAGAACAGTCTTTGACTTAGGTGACTGGAGTCATTGACAATTTTTGAGGCCTTCCTCTGACACCGCCTAGTATGTAGGTCCTGGATTTGCAGGAACCTTGGCCCCGGTGATATACTGGGCCGCACGCTGTCACGATCGTCTTGATAAGAGAGAGAGGACCAAGGCGCAGCGCGTGAAAAATACATCTTCTTTTAATGAAGGAAAAAACAAACACTTACAAAATGAACAAAACAAACGATCGTGAAGCTAAAGACGTAAGTGCAAACACAAGCTACAAATGTACAACATAGACAACTACCCACAAAAGCCTACTGCCTATGGCTGCCTTAAATATGGCTCCCAATCAGAGACAATGAATGACAGCTGTCTCTGATTGAGAACCAATCTAGGCAGCCATAGACATAACTAGACAACTCCACTCTACTCTGCCCCATAAACATACAACACCCCTAGACACTACAAAACACATACATTCCCCTTGTCACACCCTGACCTAACTAAAAAACATAAAGAAAACAAAGAATACTAAGGCCAGGGCGTGACACACGCATTACCCTCTGTAGTGCCTTGCGGTCGGAGGCAGAGCAGTTGACATACCAGGCAGTGATGCAACCCCTCAGGATGTTCTCGATGGTGCAGCTGCAGAACCTTTTGAGGATCTGAGGACCCATGCCAAATCTTTTCAGTCTCCTGAGTGGGAATAGGTTTTGTCATGCCCTCTTCACGACTATCTTGGTGTGCTTGGACCGTGTTAGTTTGTTGGTGATGTGGACACCAAGGAACTTGAAGCTCTCAACCTGCTCCACTACAGCCCCGTCGATGAGAATGGGGGCGTGCTCTGTCCTCCTTTTCCTGAAGTCCACAATCATCTCCTTTGTCTTGTTCACATTGAGGGAGAGGTTGTTGTCCTTGCACCACACTGTAAGGTCTCTGACCTCCTCCCTATAGGCTGTCTCGTCGTTGTCGGCAAACTTAATGATGGTGTTGGAGTCGTGCCTGGCCGTGCAGTCATGAGTGAACAGGGAGTACAGGAGGGGACTGAGCATGCACCCCTGAGGGGCCCCCGTGTTGAGGATCAGCGTGACGGATGTGTTCTTACCTAGGACGTCCAGGGTCCAGTTGCAGAGGGAGGTGTTTAGTCCCAGGGTCCTTAGCTTAGTGATGAGCTTTGAGGCCACTATGGTGTTGAACGCTGAGCTGTAGTCAATGAATAGCATTCTCACATAGGTATTCCTTTTTTCCAAATGTGAAAGGGATTGCAATAGAGATTGCATAATTTGTGGATCTGTTGGGGCGGTATGCAAATTGGAGTGGGTCTAGGGTTTCTGGGATAATGGTTTTGATGTGAGCCATGACCAGCTTTTCAAAGCGCATCATGGCTTAAGACGTGAGTGCTACGGGTCAGTAGTCATTTAGGCAGGTTACCTTAGTGTTCTTGGGCACAGGGCCTATGGTGATCTATCTGAAACATGTTGGTATTACAGACTCAGACATGGAGAGGTTGAAAATGTCAGTGAAGACACTTGCTTGTTGGTCAGCGCATGCTCAGAGTACACGTCCTGGTAATCCGTCTGGCCCTGCGACCTTGTGAATGTTGACCAGTTTAAAGGTCTTACTCACATCGGCTGGGGCGAGCGTGATCACACATCAGTAGGCTGTGCTTCCCTTTGTAGTCTGTAATAGTTTGCAAGCTCTGCCACATTCGACGAACTTCGGAGCCGGTGTAGTACGATTCGATCTTAGTCCTGTATTTACGCTTTGCCTGTTTGATGGTTCGTCAGAGGGCATAGCGGGATTTCTTATAAGCTTCCAGGTTAGAGTCTGTTTAAAGGTCTTACATGTTTGCACTGTGGCAAACCTATAGGCTTTTAGTGTGTGACAGATTCCTGATTCTGCACAGCCGACAAATGTGTGATCATGCTCTCCGCAGCCGATGTGAGTAAGACCTTTAAACAGGTCAGCACTGAGCTAAAGGAGCGGGATCTCCTTGAAAGCGGCAGCTCTACCCTTTAGCTCAGTGAGGATGTTGTCTGTAATCCATGGCTTCTGGTTGGGGTATGTACGTACAGTCACTGTGGCGACGACGTCATCAATGCACTTATTGATGAAGCCAGTGACTGATGTGGTGTACACCTCAATGCCATCAGTCTGTGCTAGCAAAACAGTCCTGTAGCTTAGCATCTGCTTCATCTGACCACTTTTGTATTGATTGAGTCACTGATGCTTCCTGCTTTAATTTTAGCTTGTAAGCAGGAATCAGGAGGATAGAATTATGGTCAGATTTGCCAAATGGAGGGTGAGGGAGAGCTTTGTATGTGTCTCTGTGTGTGGAGTAATGAGTAGAGTTTTTAGAGTTTTTTTCCCTCTGGCTGCATATTTAACATAATGATAGAAATTTGGTAAAACTGATTTAAGTTTCCCTGCATTAAAGTCCCCGGCCACTAGGAGTGCCACCTCTGGATGAGCATTTTCCTGTTTGCTTACAGCTCATTGAGTGCGGTCTTAGTGCCAGCATCGGTCTGTGGTGATATGTAGACAGCTACGAAAACTCTCTAGGTAGATAGTGTCGTCTACAGTTTATCATGAGATTCTCTACCTCAGGTGAGCAAACCTCAAGACTTCCTTAGATATCGTGCACCAGCTGTTGTTTACAAATATACATAGACCGCCACCCGATTTCTTACAAGAGGCTGCTGTTCTATCCTACCGATACAGTGTATAACCCGCCAGCTGTATGTTATTCAAGTCGTCGTTCAGCCACGGCTTTGTGAAACATAAGATATTACAGTTTTTAATGTGCCTTTGGTAGGATATACTGTACGTGCTTTTAGTTCATCCAATTTATTATCCAGCGATTGTACATTGGCCACTAGTACGGATGGCAAAGGCAGATTAGCCACTCATCGCCTGATCCTCACAAGGCACCCCAATCAACTTTCGCGAAACTCCGTCTTTTTCTCCTGCGAATGACCGGGAGGAGGGCCTGTTCGGGTGTCTGGAGTAAATCCCTCTCGTCCGACTCATTAAATAATTTATTTTTGTCCAATTCAAGGTGAGTAATCGCTGTTCTGATGTCCAGAAGCTCTTTTCGGTCATAAGAGAGGGTAGTAGCAACATTATGTACAAAATGAGTTTCAAGCAATGCGAAAAAACAAACTAAATAGCACGGTTGGTTAAGAGCCAATAAAATGGCAGTCATCCTCTCCGGTGCCATTAACTAACAAGACCAAGACCGAGTACAAATGTATCTGACAGACACTCAATATGTGGTCTCGAGACTGGACTCTACAACACTGGTGGCCATAGTGGTCCTGTTGCTTTGATTCCATGCTTGCAGAAGCCCCGAGCACATAATAATAAGGCCTTCGAGTAGGTGTACTGATCTAGGATACATTTTGCCTCATAAATCATAATAAATAAGAGTGGGGATGAACCTGATCCTAGACACTTTATGAATACAGGCCCTGATCCCAGCTCAGTTGATTGACACCATATTTTCTATTTTCCAGGGTTGGTGTTTGTCATTCAAATTATATTGGGAGGAATAAATGTCAGATCTGTAAAACATCCCCCTCTCCTCTCCTCCTTGTGGGGCTCTGACTGTATTCCTCTTGTAAAGACACACAGATGGTTCTACTTACTCTTCCTCTTCATTCGGAGGCCTTTCAAAGCTCTTGATTAGACTAAATGGAATATGAAACCCCATGCATTTTTCGGCAAAAGGTGGGCAAACTGTTGTGCCAAAGAAAAGGTGGGTAAACTGCGTTTACTTTCATTTACCTCCCACTACAGCACTGATGGTAATGCTCTGTAGTTGGCCTTGCCGGAACATTTGGAGGTTCACCTCTCAAGATGCTGGACAGTTTACATTAGTTTCTGACGTGGGAACATACAGTATGTAGATCTTGCTTTTTAATGATGGTAATTACATGGAACATATGCATACCGTGCAGTGCTACATCATACCGTTTTTCACTCAGTTCTGGGTAAATGGGAGTAATTTTCTCCGTAAGTGATAACCCATTGGGAGACATGGGTTGTTATAGATGTGTCTGTAGTGGGGTGATTGTGTCATGACCACTACCCCCCCCCCCCCCCCCCCCCCCCCCCGCCCCCCATACACACACACCCACACACACAGGGGGTGCAAGAATTTGGCCCAGGCATTTTATCCACTCCAGCCACATCACTGCTGGCGTCGCCAACTCATCTTGGGGTTGACAATTAGAAATAGGAATCCAGAATTTCCTGATTTGTTTTTGTTCAATAGGGATGCATTACATCCATCTTTATGTGCATTAAACAATATCATAGACTAATTAATTTGGGATTCAACACCTGAGAAAATGGAAACTCAAAACACATTAACTAGATCACTAACTCTAAGTACAATAACCACTGCTAGTAGCCATGTATTCATCCAACGGTGTTTTTTATGTCCTAGAAAAACGTTGCCGTTGTAGGCTACTGCCCACGATACCTTTGCCCTGTCAATGGCCATTGCGCATTTCGTCTGCATGCCACTCCATATATCAAAGCCATATCAAATATCCAGGTAGTAAAATAGTTACTATTGAGCTGAGTACTGAGCGTTGAGAAAGAAAAATACTTACAGAAAGCTGATACCCTCCACTCTTTGATTGGGGACAAGGGGACTAAGCTTCCAAAGTTGTATTTTGGAATGTTATTGTGATCAGTAATGTTACACGATCAGAGCACATTTTCCTCTTCGAGCTCATGGTGGGAGACGAGAGTGGCTCATCACAGCGCAGGGGCAGGGGCAGACACTTTCATTACAGGAATCATGAGGATAATGCACTTTACTGTTTGACCAAATCATGCTTTTAGCAGCATCAAAAATATAACGTTTTGAGTGAGGTGAATATGTAGAATGTGCTTTTTTTAGGATTATTTTTTATAGTATTTCATTAGGATCCCCATTGGCTGTTGCTGAAGCAATAGCTGCTCTTCCTGGGATCCACACAAAACATCAAATATTACATAATACAGAAAAAATATCTATAGACAAGAACAGGACTGAACTTCACACAATTTAAATAAGAACAATAGAACCACAAAAGGCCTACGAGTGAATTAGGTCAGATGGGGGAGAGGCGTTGATTTATTTCTTTTTTAAAGCTAGTTTTGCTGTTTGCTTGAGTCATTTTGGATTGGAACGGAGTTCCATGTGATAATGACTCTATAGAGTGCATTTGGAAACTATTCAGACCCCTTGACTTTTTCCAGATTTGTTACGTTATACAGCCTTGTTCTAAAATGGATTAAATAGCTTTTTTCCCTCATCAATCCACACACAATACCCCATGAGGACAAAGCAAAAACAGTTTTTTATGTATTTTTGCAAATGTATAAAAAAACGGAAATATCACATTTACATACGTATTGAGACACTTTAATCAGTACTTTGTTGAAGCACCTTTGGCAGCGATTACAGCCTTGAGTCTCAAGCTCTGTCAGATTGTATGGGGAGCATTGCTGCACAGCTATTTTCAGGTCTCTCCAGAGATGTTCGATCGGGTTGAAGTCCGGGCCTGGCTGTGTGCTTAGGGTCGTTGTCCTGTTGGAAGGTGAACGTTCACCCCAGTCTGAGGTCCTGAGCACTCTGGAGTAGGTTTTCATCAAGGGTCTCTCTGTACTTTGCCCCGTTCATCTTTCCCTCTATCCTGACTAGTCTCCCAGTATTGCGTGTAGATTGATGAGGGGGGAAAAAATTGATACATTTTTTAATAAGGCTGTAACGACAAAATGAGGAAAAGGTCAAGGGGTCTGAATACTTTCCGAATGCACCGTATATGCACCCTTTCTGTTTTTTAATCTATGATATTGGCTGTCTAACTAATGGCCGAGTCGGAGAAGGTCCCTTTGCTGATGCCGCGTTTGACTTTGGAATGTGAGTTTGCATGACCTCAGCTCAGCCTATCAGAAAACCGGGGGCCGGCAGTTGCCCACTTATCAGCCAAAAGCTCATTATAGATTAGTATAACAGAGAAATTGCACAAAAATCAACAACAAAACATCTGAACAGAACCATGGGCCTCCGGTAGGTTGACCACAATTAAAATACCCAAACATGGGACAACAGGATGATTTTGCGGGACAGTGTAGCCAACATGAATAAAAACGCTATGGAACCCTGCTGTCTGCTGTACCGAATTGAAGCGTGGCTGTTTTATGAAAATCTGGGAATATTTGGCCAAGGAAACATTTACTGGTTGGACTCAGGGAATGTAAAACAGTTAGGAAGGGAGACCTTTAAAACGCAGCAAATACTGTAATGAGCAACTAATGAACATGGAGACAAAGTGTGACAAGTTTGACAAAATTACCTTTACCTTTCAGTCTGACACGGCTACTTACATTGAACAAAAATATAAAAGCAACATGCAACAAACAATTTCAAATACTTTACTGAGTTACAGTTCATATAATGAAATCAGTAAATTTAAATAAATTCATTAGGCCCAATCTATGGATTTCAAATTATTTGGAATTCAGATATGCATCTGTTAGTCACAGATACCCTTAAAATAAAAGTAGGGGCGTGGATAAGAAAACTTGTCAGTATCTGGGGTGAACACTGTTTGCCTCATACAGCGGGACACATCTCCTTCGCATAGAGTTGAATGGCACGACAATGGGCCTCAGTATCTCGTCAAGGATCTCGGTATTATGTTCATTGTCTGTAGGTTATGCCTGCCCATACCATTACCCCACTGCCACTATGGGGCATTCTGTTCACAACGTTGACATCAGCAAACCATTTACATTTACATTTAAGTCATTTAGCAGACGCTCTTATCCAGAGCGACTTACAAATTGGTGCATTCACCTCATGATATCCAGTGGAACAGCCACTTTACAATAGTGCATCTAAATCTTTTAAGGGGGGGGGGGGGGGGGGGTTAGAAGGATTACTTTATCCTATCCTAGGTATTCCTTAAAGAGGTGGGGTTTCAGGTGTCTCCGGAAGGTGGTGATTGACTCCGCTGTCCTGGCGTCGTGAGGGAGTTTGTTCCACCATTGGGGTGCCAGAGCAGCGAACAGTTTTGACTGGGCTGAGCGGGAACTGTACTTCCTCAGAGGTAGGGAGGCGAGCAGGCCAGAGGTGGATGAACGCAGTGCCCTTGTTTGGGTGTAGGGCCTGATCAGAGCCTGAAGGTACGGAGGTGCCGTTCCCCTCACAGCTCCGTAAGCAAGCACCATGGTCTTGTAGCGGATGCGAGCTTCAACTGGAAGCCAGTGGAGAGAGCGGAGGAGCGGGGTGACGTGAGAGAACTTGGGAAGGTTGAACACCAGACGGGCTGCGGCGTTCTGGATGAGTTGTAGGGGTTTAATGGCACAGGCAGGGAGCCCAGCCAACAGCGAGTTGCAGTAATCCAGACGGGAGATGACAAGTGCCTGGATTAGGACCTGCGCCGCTTCCTGTGTGAGGCAGGGTCGTACTCTGCGGATGTTGTAGAGCATGAACCTACAGGAACGGGCCACCGCCTTGATGTTAGTTGAGAACGACAGGGTGTTGTCCAGGATCACGCCAAGGTTCTTAGCGCTCTGGGAGGAGGACACAATGGAGTTGTCAACCGTGATGGCGAGATCATGGAACGGGCAGTCCTTCCCCGGGAGGAAGAGCAGCTCCGTCTTGCCGAGGTTCAGCTTGAGGTGGTGATCCGTCATCCACACTGATATGTCTGCCAGACATGCAGAGATGCGATTCGCCACCTGGTTATCAGAAGGGGGAAAGGAGAAGATTAATTGTGTGTCGTCTGCATAGCAATGATAGGAGAGACCATGTGAGGTTATGACAGAGCCAAGTGACTTGGTGTATAGCGAGAATAGGAGAGGGCCTAGAACAGAGCCCTGGGGGACACCAGTGGTGAGAGCACGTGGTGAGGAGACAGATTCTCGCCACGCCACCTGGTAGGAGCGACCTGTCAGGTAGGACGCAATCCAAGCGTGGGCCGCGCCGGAGATGCCCAACTCGGAGAGGGTGGAGAGGAGGATCTGATGGTTCACAGTATCAAAGGCAGCCGATAGGTCTAGAAGGATGAGAGCAGAGGAGAGAGAGTTAGCTTTAGCAGTGCGGAGCGCCTCCGTGACACAGAGAAGAGCAGTCTCAGTTGAATGACTAGTCTTGAAACCTGACTGATTTGGATCAAGAAGGTCATTCTGAGAGAGATAGCAGGAGAGCTGGCCAAGGACGGCACGTTCAAGAGTTTTGGAGAGAAAAGAAAGAAGGGATACTGGTCTGTAGTTGTTGACATCGGAGGGATTGAGTGTAGGTTTTTTCAGAAGGGGTGCAACTCTCGCTCTCTTGAAGACGGAAGGGACGTAGCCAGTGGTCAAGGATGAGTTGATGAGCGAGGTGAGGTAAGGGAGAAGGTCTCCGGAAATGGTCTGGAGAAGAGAGGAGGGGATAGGGTCAAGCGGGCAGGTTGTTGGGCGGCCGGCCGTCACAAGACGCGAGATTTCATCTGGGGAGAGAGGGGAGAAAGAGGTCAAAGCACAGGGTAGGGCAGTGTGAGCAGAACCAGCGGTGTCGTTTGACTTAGCAAACGAGGATCGGATGTCGTCAACCTTCTTTTCAAAATGGTTGACGAAGTCATCCGCAGAGAGGGAGGAGGGGGGGGGGAGGGGGAGGAGGATTCAGGAGGGAGGAGAAGGTGGCAAAGAGCTTCCTAGGGTTAGAGGCAGATGCTTGGAATTTAGAGTGGTAGAAAGTGGCTTTAGCAGCAGAGACAGAAGAGGAAAATGTAGAGAGGAGGGAGTGAAAGGATGCCAGGTCCGCAGGGAGGCGAGTTCTCCTCCATTTCCGCTCGGCTGCCCGGAGCCCTGTTCTGTGAGCTCGCAATGAGTCGTCGAGCCACGGGGCAGGAGGGGAGGACCGAGCCGGCCTGGAGGATAGGGGACATAGAGAGTCAAAGGATGCAGAAAGGGAGGAGAGGAGGGTTGAGGAGGCAGAATCAGGAGATAGGTTGGAGAAGGTTTGAGCAGAGGGAAGAGATGATAGGATGGAAGAGGAGAGAGTAGCGGGGGAGAGAGAGCGAAGGTTTGGACGGCGCGATACCATCCGAGTAGGGGCAGAGTGGGAAGTGTTGGATGAGAGCGAGAGGGAAAAGGATACAAGGTAGTGGTCGGAGACTTGGAGGGGAGTTGCAATGAGATTAGTGGAAGAACAGCATCTAGTAAAGATGAGGTCAAGCGTATTGCCTGCCTTGTGAGTAGGGGGGGAAGGTGAGAGGGTGAGGTCAAAAGAGGAGAGGAGTGGAAAGAGGGAGGCAGAGAGGAATGAGTCAAAGGTAGACGTGGGGAGGTTAAAGTCACCCAGAACTGTGAGAGGTGAGCCATCCTCAGGGAAGGAACTTATCAAGGCGTCAAGCTCATTGATGAACTCTCCAAGGGAACCTGGAGGGCGATAAATGATAAGGATGTTAAGCTTGAAAGGGCTGGTAACTGTGACAGCATGGAATTCAAAGGAGGCGATAGACAGATGGGTCAGGGGAGAAAGAGAGAATGTCCACTTGGGAGAGATGAGGATCCCAGTGCCACCACCCCGCTGACCAGAAGCTCTCGGGGTGTGCGAGAACACGTGGGCAGACGAGGAGAGAGCAGTAGGAGTAGCAGTGTTATCTGTGGTAATCCATGTTTCCGTCAGTGCCAAGAAGTCGAGGGACTGGAGGGAAGCATAGGCTGAGATGAACTCTGCCTTGTTGGCCGCAGATCGGCAGTTCCAGAGGCTGCCGGAGACCTGGAACTCCACGTGGGTCGTGTGCGCTGGGACCACCAGGTTAGGGTGGCAGCGGCCACGCGGTGTGAAGCGTTTGTATGGTCTGTGCAGAGAGGAGAGAACAGGGATAGACAGACACATAGTTGACAGGCTACAGAAGAGGCTACGCTAATGCAAAGGAGATTGGAATGACAAGTGGACTACACGTCTCGAATGTTCAGAAAGTTAAGCTTACGTAGCAAAAATCTTATTGACTAAAATGATTAAAATGATGCAGTACTGCTGACTGGTGAAGTAGGCTAGCTAGCAGTGGCTGCGTTGTTGACTATGTTTGAAAGTGTTGCTGGCTAGGTAGCCTCGATAACTGGCTAGGTAACCTCGATAACTGGCTAGATAATTACTCTAAACTACACAATTATCTTAGATACAAGGACAGCAAAGACAACTATGTAGCTAGCTAACACTACACTAATCAAATCGTTCCGTTGTACTGTTTCGGTAGAAGTTGGCTAGCTGGCTAGCTAGCAGTGTTGACAACGTTAGGACGGCGAAAATAGCTGGCTAGCTGACTTTGTTTAACCACTCGCCCACAAACCACTCGCCCACAAGACGCCATCTGCCCGATACATTTGAAACCGGGATTCATCCGTGAAGAGCACACTTCTCCAGCGTGCCAGTGTCCATCGAAGGTGAGCATCTCGCCACTGAAGTTGGTTATGACGGCAAACTGCAGTCAGGTCAAGACCCTGGTGAGGATGACGAGCATGCAGCTGAGCTTCCCTGAGATGGTTTCTGACAATATGTGCAAAAAAATGTTGGTTGTGCAAACCCACAGTTTCATCAGCTGTCTGGGTGGCTGGTCTCAGACAATCCCGCAGTTGAAGAAGACTGTTGTGGAGGTCCTGGTCTGGCGTGGTTGCACGTGGTCTGCGGTTGTGAGTCTAGTTGGACGTACAGTACCAGTCAAAAGTTTGGACACACCTACTGATTCAAGGGTTTTTCTTTATTTTCATTATTTTCTACATTGTTGAATAATAGTGACGACATCAACACTACAAAATAACACATATGGAATCATGTAGTTACCAAAAAAGTGTTAAACAAATCTAAATATATTTTACATTTGAGACTCTTCAAAGTAGCCACCCTTTGCCTTGATGACAGCTTTGCACACTCTTGACATTCTCTCAACCAGATTTATGAAGTTGTCACCTGGAATGCATTTCAATTAACAGGTGTGCCTTGTTAAAAGTTCATTTGTGTAATTTATTTCCTTCTTAATGCATTTGAGCCAATCAGTTGTGTTGTGACAAGGTAGAAGATAGCCCTATTTGGTAAAAGACCAAGTCCATATTGTAGCAAGAACAGCTCAAATAAGCAAAGAGAAACGACAGTCTATCATTACTTCAAGATATGAAGGTCAGTCAATGCGGAAATTTCAAGAACTTTGAAAGTTTCTTCAAGTGCAGTCGCAAAAACCATCAAGCTCTATGATGAAACTAGCCATCATGAAGACCGCCACAGGAAGGAAGACCCAGAGTTACCTCTGCTGCAGAGGATACATTCTTTAGAGTTACCAGTCTCAGAAATTGCAGCCCAAATAAATGCTTCACAGAGTTCAAGTAACAGACACATCTCAACATTAACTGTTTAGAGGAGACTGTGTTAAAAACCTCTCTGGGATATGTGAGACGCTAGCGTCCAGCCACAGTGTCCGATTTCAAATAGGCTTTACGGCGAAAGCACACCAAACGATTATGTTAGGTCAGCACCTAGTCACAGAAAACCATAAAGCCCTTTTCCAGCCAAGGAGAGCCCTCACAAAAGTCAGAAATAGCGATTAAATTAATCACTAACCTTTGATGATCTTCATCAGATGGCACTCACAGTGTCACACCCTGGCCTTAGTTATCTTTGTTTTCATTATTATTTTAGTTAGGTCAGGGTGTGACATGGTGAAGTATGTGTTTTTGTATTGTCTAGGGTGTTGTTTGGTTTAGGGGGTTAAGTATAGTAGATGGTTTAGTGTTCAGTGTAGGTGTCTAGGAAAGTCTATGGTTGCCTGAATTGGTTCTCAATTAGAGACAGCTGGTTATTGTTGTCTCTGATTGGGAGCCATATTTAAGGCAGCCATAGGCTTTAGCTGGTTGTGGGTAATTGTCTATGTCAGTGTGTAGTGGTCAGTGTCAGCACCATTTCTGTTTATATAGCTTCACGGTCGTCAGTTTGTTGTTTTGTTTCGTTCGTTGCTCTTCTCAAATAAAAGAAGAATGTATTTCTCACACGCTGCGTTTTGGTCCTCTCTACAAAGTCAAGACGATCGTGACACACAGGACTTCATGTTACACAATAAATGTGTGCTTTGTTCGATAAAGTTAATCTTTATGTCCAAAAATCTAATTTGAAATGTGTGTGTTATGGTCAGAAATGCATTGTCTCAAACAAACATCCGGTGAAAGTGCAGAGAGCCACATCAAATTACAGAAATACTCATCATAAACATTGATAAAAGATACAAGTGTTATTCATGGAAATATTGATAAAGTCCAACACAGTCTAGCACATCACGGGCTAGCCCACACCAACCCGACTACAAGCCCAACACCAGCCCAAAACAGGCTAGCCCACAACCAGCCTACACCAACCCAACATGGACTAGCCCAGCATGGGCTTTCCCACACCACGCCCACACCAGCCCAACACGGGCTAGCCTACACCAGCCCACCACAGGCTAGCAGATACCAGCCCAACAAGGGCCAGCCTATACCAAGCCCAACATGGGCTAGCTCAACACGGGCTAGCCCACGGGCTAGCCCAGCACACGTAAGCCCACACCAGGCCCAGCTACATAATAATGTAGAGGTAGGGGTATATAGGGCATGATTTGCAAATACCCTAATTCATATTGTTAAGTGATTGCTCTAAGTTGACAAGTTATTTTTGTGCAACTGTTACTGAGTGTTGTTCCAGTTTAAGTGTTATGTTGTGTGTTGTCAAAAAAAAGGTATTTTGTACAATGCAAATAATGAAGTTATAAAAAATACTTAGATAAGTGCATGTGACATAAGATATACTTTTAAGTTATGTATATGATAGCAACAACTTTGTCTTTCTGATACAATGTAACAGGCAGCCAATCCCAAAGAGTGGACTTATTTCACGCAAAGTAAGGGCTGCCCATGGCGCCACCTGCCTTGTGGCTAATGTGGAGCCGATGAGCGAAAGAGAGAGCGAGAGAGGGACATCCCATGACCATTCATTTCCTGTATTTACATTGAATATAACTTACAAGTAATACATAGTGTAACCATCATCCATGTACATTTTGCTGTTTATTAGCCATTCTTTTTTTTTCTCATGGTATTTCGACCAAAGATTACGCAATACAACAGCAGCAGTGTTGTACCTGTATATATTATATGTACATGTACTATTATTATTACTATTGAAACTAACTAACCTCATTGCATTGTATTGTATTTACCGAAATGCTGTACGGCTATGGCAATATCTACAAATTGTATATCATGCCAATAAAGAAATCTGAATTTGAGAGAGAGGGAGCGAGAGGCAGAGGTTTGGTTACTGAGAGGGAGGAAGTGTGAGAGAGCTTGAGAGAGAGAGAGTGCTTGAGAGAGAGAGAGAGCTTGAGAAAGAGCGCAAGAGAGAGAGAGAACGAAGTAGCCTTGCAGTATATCCCATTCAGCTTTAGCAGCAACTCGTTGGTGAAATAATGAGCTGGGCTTACAGACAGAGTAACACAGGGAGGAGCTTCAGAGCTATGGATAATAAAGTTTCCTTTGCTTTAATTTAGTTGCCCATAACACTGCATAAATGTACCTTACATGTCCACTTTGGCGACAGCTAAGACTGTGGACTAGAGTTTGAAACGCTAATATCACAAAAGGTCAAATTTGAAGGAAATTACTCATGTAAAGCATTGCCACATTCAGGGTGACAGGACATTTTACAGACATGTTACACAATATGACCTCACAAACTGAAGTCGAAATTAGACTTTTGTACAACTGCTGCATTTGTAAAATGAAGTCCCACCTGTGGTGTGCAAAATATATTTTTTAAATGTGACATACAAATGTGTTGACAGACCCCATATACTGCACTTTGTCTATCATCCTATTATGTACTGTCTGTAGTTACAGGTCCTGACAATGAAGCATGATGTCATTGCTGTAGGGTTACTGTTGTGGATACAACATGGTGAAATACAATTGGTTTACAGTTTTACAACTTCAATTCTGTATAAGGAGAGAGAGCTAATTCAAAGGGAAGACATCTTTTTATATGCAGTGCGGAGGCGTGAGTTAAACAGACAGATTTTGATGGGGATTTTGGTATTCTGTTAATTAGATTGCCGCAGGGGTGCGACCATTGTAGGCTATGGGTTAAAGCCTATGGTTATTGGTGGTGATGCCCTTCTGCCTTCTTTTACTATGATCTAATGCTGTGGGTGAGATATAAACTGCCTGTGTTGTTTAATTTAACCCCCAATAAAAAAGAGCTCTGTTTTCCAGAACATTGGCACTGATTGTTGGGGGACAATGAGAGGTCAACACACACACACACACACACACACACACACACACACACACACACACACACACAACAGTAGTACTCTTTGTTATGACAGTCAGGGATTCATCTGCCTGAGTCAATACACTGTATCACCAACTATGCTGGTGCGAGACTATGGGAATAGAGATTTCCTCACTGACCCTGGTAATTCCTGACAGTGATACACTGATACACAGTACAAGCCAGACCCAGTCCCAAACAAAGAGCCAACATATAGTGAGTTAGAGAGGAACATTGAGAAAATTGTAATGTCTTGTTTTACCATGCACAACTGAGTGAGTATTAGCAGATGATAAAATGTAAACTAATATTGAATAACATCAACAACATAAGTGGAGACAGAATATTAGGATGTTTAGGTTTGTTGACCATGATGCACGACCATTTATGCAAGTGTCCTGCAGAGTCTTTCAGCATATTATAATTCAACTAAGGTGAAGCTGGAGCTACAGAGGCAGACTTGAACTTGTGACCCTAGGGTCCAAAATTACACACACACACTCTGCTCTCTGCGGGCTTTCCAGGTGTGTGTGTGTGTGTGGGTGTGTATGATGGACTTCTCCTGCAGGCCGAGCAGGCGCTGCTCTGGTCTCTGCAGGCCACTCATCATCTTGCAAAGGTGGTCTTTGGAGCTACGTTTCCTTCCAGTCTTTCAGATAGTTCTGTCTGCTCACTGACAGAGAGAGAGAGCAAGGGAGAGGGCGGGGGAGAGAGATTGATGGGGGAGAGAGAGATGGTTGGGATAGATATACAGTACCAGTAAAAGTTTGGACACACCTACTCAAAAGGGTTTTTCTTAAATTTGTACTATTTTCTACATTGTAGAATAATAGTGAAGACATCAAAACTATGAAATAACACATATGGAATCATGTAGTAAGCATAAAAGTGTTAAACAAACAAAATACATTTTAGATTCTTCAAAGTAGCACCTTCTTCCTTGATGACAGCTTTGCACAATCTTGGCATTCGCTCAACCAGCTTCACCTGAAATGCTTTTCCAACAATCTTGAAGGAGTTCCCACATATGCTGTGCACTTGTTGGCTGCTTTTCCTTCACTCTGCGGTCCAACTCATCCCGAACCATCTCAATTGGGTTGAGGTTGAGTGATTGTTGAGGCCAGGTCATCTGATATAGCACTCCATCACTCTCCTTCTTGGTCAAATAGCCCTTACACAGCCTGGAGGTGTGTTGGGTCATTGTCCTGTTGAAAAACAAATGATAGTCCCACTAAGCACAAACCAAATGGGATGGCGTATCACTGCAAAATGCCATGGTAGCCATGCTGGTTAAGTATGCCTTGAATTCTAAATAAATCACAGACAATGTCACCAGCAGAGCACCCCCACACCATCACACCTCCTCCTCCATGCTTCACAGTGGGAACCACGCATGCGGAAATCACCCGTTCACCTACTCTGCGTCTCACAAAGACATGGCGGTTGGAACCAAACATCTCAAAATTGGACTCATCAGACGAAAATAAGGATTTCCATCGGTTTAAATGTCCATTGCTCGTGTTTCTTGCCCCAAGCAAGTCTCTTCTTATTATTGGTGTCCTTTTGTAGTGGTTTATTTGCAGCAATTCAACCATGAAGTCTCCTCTAAACAGTTGATGTTGAGATGTGTCTGTTACTTGAACTCTGTGAAGCATTTCTTTGGGCTGCAATTTCTGAGGCTGTTAACTCTAATGAACGTATCCTCTGCAGCAGAGGTAACTCTGGGTCTTCCTTTCTGTCAGGTATTCTCCCTCTCTGGCTTCCAGGTCATCAGGCTGCTGATTATCCCACACACCTGTCACCATCGTCTCGTGCACCTGCGCCTCATGACACTCACCTGGACTCCATCACCTCCTTGATTATCTTCCCTATATCTGTCACTCCCCTTGGTTCTATCCTCAGGTGTTATTGACTCTGTTTCATGTCGGTGCATTGTTTGTGTTTCGTGTTTATTGTTTTGTTTATTAAAACACTCCCTGTACTTGATTCCCGACTCTCAGCACACCCGTTACACTTTCCTGTGGCGGTCCTCATGAGAGACAGTTTTATCATAGCGCTTGATGATTTTGGCGACTGCACTTGAAGAAACTTTAAAAGTTCTTAATTTTCTGTATTGACAGACATTCGTGTCTTAAAGTAATGGACTGTCGTTCCTCTTTGCTTATTTGAGCTGTTCTTACCATAATATGGACTTGGTCTTTTACCAAATAGGGCTATCTTCTGTATACCACCCCTAACGGATTGGCTCAAACGCATTAAGAAGAAAATAAATTCCACAAATTAACTTAACAAGGCAAACCTGTTCATTGAAAATCATTCCAGGTGACTACCTCATGAAGCTGTGTAACGATGTGCGTTGAGAGTCGGGAAGCAAGTTCAGGGTTGTTTTTTAACTTCTTATGGCTGCAGGGGCAGTATTGAGTAGCTTGGATGAAAAGGTGCACAGAGGTGCCCAGAGTAAACGGCCTGATCCTCAGTCATAGTTGCTAATATATGCATATTATTATTAGTATTGGATAGAAAACACTCTGAAGTTTCTAAAACTGTTTGAATTATGTCTGTGAGTATAACAGAACTCATATGGCAGGGAATTACCCGAGAAAAAATCCAAACAGGAAGTGGAAATTCTGAGGCTGGTCGATTTTCAACCAAGATCCCATTGAAATCACAGCGAGATATGGATAAGTTTGCACTTCCTACGGCTTCCACTAGATGTCAACAGTCTGTAGATGTAACGGCTGTCCTCCTCATCTGAGGAGGAGTAGTAACAAGGATCGGAGGACCAATGCGTAGCGTGGTATGTGTCCATAATATATCTTAATGATTGGCACTTCAAAGGCACTTTAATGATTGGCACAACATTTTTGGGGCTGCCTCTCTGGCTTCCAGCCGCGCTTACGTGCAGCCTCCTCATACCACCGCCTCTCCGCTTTCGCTGCCTCCAGATCAGCTTTGGGGCGGCGATACTCTCCAGCCTGTGCCCAGGGTCCCTTGCCGTCCAGAATCTCCTCCCAGGTCCAAGAGTCCTGCGATCGCTGCTGCTGCTGCTTTTGCCCGTTACCACGCTGCTTGGTCCTTTGTTGGTGGGTGTTTCTGTAACGGCTGTCCTCCTCCTCATCTGAGGAGGAGTAGTAACAAGGATCGGAGGACCAATGCGCAGCGTGGTATGTGTACATAATATATTTTAATGATATAAACGATACGTGAAATACAAACCGAAACAGTTCCGTGTGGGACAAACACTGACACGGAAAATAACCACCCACGAAACCCAGGTGGAAAAAGGCTACCTAAGTATGATTCTCAATCAGAGACAACTAACGACACCTGCCTCTGATTGAGAATCATACCAGGCCAAACGAAAAAACAACATAGAAAAACGAACATAGATAACCCACCCAACTCACTCCCTGACCATACTAAAACAAAGAAATAACAAAATAACTAAGGTCAGAACGTGACAGTAGAACCTTGTCTGATGCCTCTACTGTGAAGGGGGGCCGAATGAGAGGGGAATTAGTCAGGCCATGACCTGACCATTCTTTGACCATGCGCGTTCACATGAGAGGGAGCTCTGTTCCATCTCTCATCTGAAGTCAATGTAATTCTTCGGTTGGAACGTTATTCAAGATTTATGTTAAAAACTTCTTGTCAATAGGGGGGCCCTGTTTTCACTTTGGAAAAAATCGTGCCCAAATTAAACTGCCTCGTACTCTATTCTAGATCATACAATATGCATATTATTATTACTATTGGATAGAAAACACTCAAGTTTCTAAAACTGTTTGAATTATATCTGTGAGTAAAACAGAACTCATTTTGCAGCAAACTTCCAGATAGGAAGTGAAAAATCTGAAAACGATGCTCTGTTCCAGGGCCTGCCTATTCAATTGCCTAATATTTATCGATATGCATGCACTTCATACGCCTTCCACTAGATGTCAACAGGCAAGTTGGTCAAGGTTAGTGATTCATTTTATATCTTTTGCTGGTTTTTGCGAATGCTATCTATGCGGTGAATAAATCCGGTTGTGTGTTTGAATATTGTGGTAAGCTAATATAATGCTATATTGTGTTTTCGCTGTAAAACACTTAAAAAATCGGAAATATTGGCTGGATTCACAAGATGTTTATCTTTCATTTGCTGTACACCATGTATTTTTCATAAACGTTTTATGATGAGTATTTAGGTATTTCAAGTTGCTCTCTGTAATTATTCTGGCTGCTTTGGTGATATTTTTGATGGTAGCTGCAATGTAAAACTATGATTTATACCTCAAATATGCACATTTTCGAACAAAACATACATTTATTGTATAACATGTTATAAGACTGTCATCTGATGAAGTTGTTTCTTGGTTAGTGACTAATTATATCTCTATTTGGTCGGTTTTGTGATAGCTACCTATGCGGTAGAAAAATGGTGAAAATATGCGGTTGAGTCTTTGGCTATTGTGGTTAGCTAATATAAATACATATTGTGTTTTCGCTGTAAAACATTTAAAAAAAAGAAAAATGATGGCTGGATTCACAAGATGTTTATCTTTCATTTGCTGTATTGGACTTGTGATTTCATGATATTTATATGCTATTATTTACTTGTGGCGCTATGCTAGGCTATGCTAGTCAGCTTTTACTGATGAGGATGCTCCCAGATCCGGGATGGGTGTTAAGTAGAGGTTAAAAACATTCTAAAGATTGATTCAATACATCATTTGACATGTTTCTACTGACTGTTACGGAACTTTTGGACATTTCGTCAGCTTTTAGGGAACGCTCTTCGTGACTTTGGATTTGTTTACCAAACGCGCTAACAAAAGTAGCTATTTGGACAGAAATTATGGACATTACCCAACAAAACTAACATTTCTTGTGGAAGTGGGAGTCCTGGGAGTGCATTCTGACGAAGATCTGCAAAGGTAAGTGAAGATTTATAATGCTTTTTATGAGTTTTGTTGACTGCACAATTTGGTGGGTAACTGTATGGCTTGCTTTTGTGGCTGAACGCTGTTTTCAGATGATTGAATATTGTGTTTTCCCCTTGTGAGACCATATATTGACACATGCACATTTGTGGCCTGCTGGAGGTCATTTTGCAGGGCTCTGGCAGTGCTCCTCTTTGCACAAAGGCGGAGGTAGCGGTCCTGCTGCTGGGTTGTTGCCCTCCTACGGCCTCCTCCACGTCTCCTGATGTACTGGCCTGTCTCCTGGTAGCGCCTCCATGCTCTGGACACTACGCTGACAGACACAGCAAACCTTCTTGCCACAGCTCGCATTGATGTGCCATCCTGGATGAGCTGCACTACCTGAGCCACTTGTGTGGGTTGTAGACTCCGTCTCATGCTACCACTAGAGTGAAAGCACCGCCAGCATTCAAAAGTGACCAAAACATCAGCCAGGAAGCATAGGAACTGAGAAATGGTCTGTGGTCACCACCTGCAGAACCACTCCTTTATTGGGGGTGTCTTGCTAATTGCCTATAATTTCCACCTTTTGTCTATTCCATTTGCACAACAGCATGTGAAATTTATTGTCAATCAGTGTTGCTTCCTACGTGGACAGTTTGATTTCACAGAAGTGTGATTGACTTGGAGTTACATTGTGTTGTTTAAGTGTTCCCTTTATTTTTTTGAGCAGTGTATATATACTGTATATACACATATTTGCAAAAAATGTATGGGGGATTGGAAGTGATGCAGACAATTACATTGATGGAAGCTACAGTCTATTTTGTGGCGGCAGGTAGCCTAGTGGTTAGAGTGTTGGACTAGTAACTGAAAGGCTGCAAGATCAAATCCCCGAGCTGACAATCGTTCTGCCCCTGAACAAGGCAGTTAACCCACTGTTCCTAGGCCGTCATTGAAAATACGAATTTGTTCTTTACTGACTTGCCTAGTTAAATAAAGGTAAATAAAATATTAAAGCTGATTACCTCCTAAAAAATATATAAAAATATAATACTTCTTACTCAAGGCCATTTTTTGTTGTTATTCCTGTCACTGTTAACATGCCCCGTTGTGACCCCAGTGTACCGAAATCATGAACTACCCAAAATGCTTATTGAGAATCTGTGTATATTGTAACATTCTTCCCTTCCGACAACCTACAAGCGTCAGTTAAAACATATATCTCTGCCCCCTGGGATGACACAGAGGCTGGCAGTGGGCCAGCCTACACAATACTTCACTACCCTGTAATCACACACAGCATACCCCGTTACTCTCTTCCCTTCTATGGTTATGTAGTTAGAGCCGTCTACATACAATACTTGTCCCGATTCACATTCTGTCTCTTGCAAATCGGGCCGAGACTTGAGTAATTTCATCTGGGTCACAAACTCAGCAAAAAAAAGAAACGTCCCTTCTTCAGGACCCTGTCTTTCAAGGATAATAAGTAAAAATCCAAATAATTTCACAGATCTTCATTGTAAAAGGTTTAAACAGTGTTTCCCATGCTTGTTCAATGAACCAGAAACAATTAATGAACATGCACCTGTGGAACGATCTTTAATACACTAACAGCTTACAGACGGTAGGCAATTAAGGTCACAGTTATGAAAGACACTAAAGAGGCCTTTCTACTGACTCTGAAAAACATCAAAAGAAAGATGCCCAGGGTTCCTGCTCATCTGTGTGAACGTGCCTTAGGCATGCTGCAAGGAGGCATGAGAACTACAGATGTGGCCAGGGTAATAAATTGCAATGTCCTTACTGTGAGACGCCTAAGACAGCTCTACAGGGAGACAGGATGGACAGCTGATCGTCCTCGCAGTGGCAGACCACGTGTAACAACACCTGCACAGGATCAGTACATCCGAACATCACACCTGTGGGACAGGTACAGGATGGCAACAACAACTGCCCGAGTTACACCAGGAACGCACAATCCCTCCATCAGTGCTCAGACTGCCTGTTGTACTTTTTGCCTGTTGTAAGGCAGGTCCTCACCAGACATCACCGGCAACAATGTCACCTATGGGCACAAACCTAGCGTCGCTGGACCAGACAGAACTGGCAAAAAGTGCTCTTCACTGACGAGTCGCGGTTTTGTCTCACCAGGGGTGATGGTCGGATTCACGTTTATCGTCGAAGGAATGAGCGTTACACCGAGGCCTGTACTCTAGAGTGGGATCTATTTGGGTCCGTCATGGTCTGGGGCGGTGTGTCACAACATCATCGGACTGAGCTTGTTGTCATTGCAGGCAATCTCAACGCTGTGCGTTACAGTGAATACATCCTCCTCGCTCACGTGGTACCCTTCCTTCAGGCTCATCCTGACATGACTCTCCAGCATGACAATGCCACCAGCCATACTGCTCGTTCTGTGCGTGATTTCCTGCAAGACAGGACTGTCAGTGTTCTGTCATGGCCAGCGAAGAGCCCAGATCTCAATCCCATTGAGCAAATCTGGAACCTGTTAGATCGGAGGGTGAGGGCTAGGGCCATTCCCCCAGAAATGTCTGGAAACTTGCAGGTGCCTTGGTGGAAGAGTGGGGTAACATATCACAGCAAGAACTGGCAAATCTTGTGCAGTCCATGAGGAGGAGATGCACTGCAGTTCTTAATGCAGCTGGTGGCCACACCAGATACTGAGTGTTACTTTTGATTTTGACCCCCCATTTGTTCAGGGACACATTATTCCATTTCTGTCTCAGTTGCTGAATCTTGTTATGTTCATACAAATATTTACACAAGTTAAGTTTGCGTAAAATAAACACTGTTGACAGTGAGAGGACGTTTCTGAATTTATGTGTGATTCACACTCCCCAGACAACAGCATAAACAACGCAGAACTCAAAGCACCAATTTAATGGAGATGTATATTTTCCCCATTTAACCCTTGTGTGGTGTTCGGGTCTGTAGGACGCATTTTCAATGTTTACTAAAATCAAAATGTGTGAAGAACATGTAAAATAACACATTTTCATTGAGTGCACACTGTGCAACCACCTACACATTTATATTACATAGGTGGTGTTCGGGTCCCGATTGTAATAAGAGTGTGTGTGTGTAGGTGAAAACAAGTAAAAAATTCAACAAAAAAGTTTGCGGTGTGCCTTCACTCTGTCTTCCTCCTCCCTGGGCCTGCTGTTTCAACATAGCACCAATACCCTGTCTGTCTCCCTGCCTGTCTGCCTGTCTCCTGCTTTTCTTGCACTCTTTACCTTGCACAATGTCATTTCGATACATTATTTTGATACTACCCCAGCCAGTTGCAAATTGGGGGAGGGACACAACAAATAAATATCTTTGTGTGTGTGGCTCCTTACTACAATCAATCAGTCTGGCAAAAATAATCTCTGCTCAGAGGGCCGTAGAAATAATTGTTGAAGAGAGAGAAGCTAGTGTGGAATTTTCCGAACATGAGGATCATGTCTCCGTCAATTCGGAGTCTGACAGTGAGTTGGAAGAAGATGAGATTGACCCTCAGCCAGCCCCAAGACCATCAGCAACCAGCTCATCAGCAGCCAGCAGGAGGAGAAATATGGATTTAAATAAGGTGAAATTGCATGGTCTTCTTGCACAAGGAACGAGCCACCCCGTATGGCTGCCAATGTGATAAGGATGCAACCAGGGCCGACACGGATGGCGGTTACTCATGGGAAGCACAAAGTCTTCTTTTGAACTGACACCATCCAGAAAATCCTTCTGAACTGCATTAATTTGGAGGGAAGGCGTGTTTTTGGAAAGACATGGAAGGAGATGGACTACTTTGGGGTTCTTTTCATTGCTGCTGTTTTCAGCTCCAATGGGGAATCCACAGAATCCCTGTGGGATGCAGAAACTGGCAGAGAACTTTTCCATGCAACAATGTCTCTGGAAAACGTCCACATTATTTCCAGGATTGTCCGCTTCGATAACTGAGACACCAGACACGCTAGCTGCAATCATGTCAGTGTGGGACAAGCGGGTGTACCATATCCCTTGTTTTACAACCCTGGGCTCAATGATACTGTTTATGAGCAGCTTATGCCATTTAGGGGCTGCTGCCCCTTCAGGTAGTACATACCATCTACACCCGCAAAATATGGAATCAAGATCTTGGCTGCCTGTTATGCTGCTTCATCATATGCATGGAACTTGCAAGTGTATACAAGTGTATACAAGGAAGCCAAATGAAGGAGACCTTGAGAAGAACCAAGGGATGCGTGTTGTCCTGGACGTGACACAGGGAATCCGTGGTCACAACATCATATGCGATCAACTTTTTTACTTCAAACAAGTTGGGACAAGAGCTCAAGAGGAAGCTGACGATGGTAGGATCAGTACGAAAAACAAGCCAGAGCTCCCACCTCAGCTGTTGATGACACAGCACAGGCCTATCAATTCCACTAAGTTTGTTCACGGCTGACACGTCCTTAATGTCCTACGTGCAAAGAAGGGAAAAGTGTGGTACTCATGAGGGATGGAAGAATCGGTAGCCAGAAACATTAAAAAACGCAAATTATAATGGATATAATGCCACAAAAGGTGGGGTAGACAATTGGTGCAAAAGAAGAACCCTACGCAGGACACTTGTGATATTCTTCAACATATTGGACAACTCGTTTGTCATCTGGATAGCGTTTAACCCAGATTGGAACAGAGGGAAGCTCCAGAGGAGACGGCTCTTTCTCGAGGAGCTGGGCAAGGCATTGGTAAGACCTCAAATCCAGAGGCAACATATCCCACGGACACCAGCTTCTGCAGCCATTGTGAGGAGTTTCAGGAGGAGGATGATGGTGCCCCATCCACCCGACTTACAGAACCAACAACTCCAATACCGGAAGTAAGTGTGAGTGATGTTGTTGTGTGTGTGTGTGTGTGTGTGTGTGACTCTCCTACCTTGGCCTGCTGTAACTATATGAGTGAATGAGTGAGTGAGTGAGATGTTAGTAAAATTCCTGAACTAAATGTTTTCATCATTCTAGATTGCAGCCAGTAGCAACAAGAAGCACTGCGACATGTGTGGACCCAAGAAGGACAGGAAGACACAGTACACATGCATCAAGTGCAATAAATACATTTGCAACTCACACACAGTGAAACTGTGGCGTGTAGTCCGACCTTAATTTGTGTTCAATGGGGCTCATTTCTAATTTCCATAAAACGCTGTATCTAAAATGTTTCCTTCCAATTTGTTCAGTTCAATGCAATAAACATCAATAGTGATAAAAACCTTGTTTTCATTTATATTTGTTCAAGACACACACGATTTATTCCACCCGTGTCTTGATTACAATTTATTTTTGTTTACAAAAATCTAATTTGATCCAAAAAAGAGAATAGCGCTTTTATTGATAAATGTGATCTAGCAGAGGTACAGTTGAAGTCGGAAGTTTACAAACACTTAGGTTGGAGTCATTAAAACTTGTTTTTCAACCACTCCACAAATGTCTTGTTAACAAACTATAGTTTTGGTAAGTCGGTTAGGACAAGTCAGGACAAGTCATTTTCCCAACAATTGTTTACAGACAGATTATTTCACTTATAATTCACTGTATCACAATTGCAGTGGGTCAGAAGTTTACATACACTAAGTTGACTGTGCCTTTAAACAGCTTGGAAAATTCCAGAAAATTATGTCATGGCTTTAGAAGCTTCTGATAGGCTAATTGACATCATTTGAGTCAATTGGAGGTGTACCTGTGGATGTATTTCAAGGCCTACTGTCACAACTTCTGCCGAAGTCGATGCCTCTCCTTGTTCGGGCGGTGCTCGGCGATCGACGTCACCGGTCTTCTAGCCATCATTGATCTATTTTCCATTGGTTTTGTCTGGTCTTACACACCTGGTTCCAATCCCATTCATTAATTGTTGTGTATTTAACCCTCTGTTTCCCCTCATGTCCTTGTCAGAGATTGTTTATTGTTATGTTCATGTTCTATGGATTGCTGTGCAACGGGTTCTTGTACCCACATTTATTTTATTATGGACTTTGGTTTTGGAGTTTGTTTTAAGTTATTAAAATACTCAATTTATACCAAGTTGAATTCTCCTCCGCTTGACTTCCCTGCCACCTACATACACGACGTGACACCTACCTTCAAACTCAGTGCCTCTTTGCTTGACATCATGGGAAAATCAAAAGAAATCAGCCAAGACTTCAGAAAAATTATTGTAGACCTCCACAAGTCTGGTTCATCCTTGGGAGCAATTTCCAAACGCCTGAAGGTGCCACGTTCATCTGTACAAACAATAGTACGCAAGTATAAACACCATGGGACCACGCAGCCGTCATACCGCTCAGGAAGGAGAAGCGTTCTGTCTCCTAGAGACGAACATACTTTCGTGCGACATGTGCAAATCAATCCCAGAACAACAGCAAAGGACCTTGTGAAAATGCTGGAAGAAACAGGTACAAAAGTATCTATATCCACAGTAAAACGAGTCCTATATCGACATAACCTGAAAGGCCGCTCAGCAAGGAAGAAGCCACTGCTCCAAAACTGCCATAAAAAAGCCAGACTACGGTTTGCAACTGCACATGGGGACAAAGATCATACTTTTTGAAGAAATATCCTCTGGTCTGATGAAACAAAAATAAAAATGTTTGGCCGTAATGACCATCGTTATGTTTGGAGGAAAAGTTGGGATGCTTGCAAGCTGAAGAACACCATCCCAACCATGAAGCACGGGGGTGGCAGCATCATTTGTGGGGTGCTTTGCTGTAGGAGGGACTGGTGCACGTCACAAAATAGATGGAGTCATGAGGATGGAAAATTATGTGGATATATTGAACCAATATCTCAAGACATCAGTCAGGAAGTTAAAGGTTGGTCGCAAATGGGTCTTCCAAATGGACAATGAACCCAAGCATACTTCCAAAGTTGTGGCAAAATGGCTTAAGGACAACAAAGTCAAGGTATTGGAGTGGCCATCACAAAGCCCTGACCTCAATCCTATAGAAAATGTGTGGGCAGAACTGAAAAAGCGTGTGCGAGCAAGGAGGCCTACAAACCTGACTCAGTTACACCAGCTCTGTCAGGAAGAATGGGCCAAAATTCACCCAACTTATTGTGGGAAGCTTGTGGAAGGCTACCCGAAACACTTGACCCAAGTTAAACAATTTAAAGGCAATGCTACCAAATACTAATTGAGTGTATGTAAACGTATGACCCACTGGGAATGTGATGAAAGAAATTAAAGTGAAATAAATCTTTCTCTCTACTATTATTCTGACATTTCACATCCTTAAAATAAAGTGGTGATCCTAACTGACCCAAGGCAGGGCATTTTTACTAGGATTAAATGTCAGGAATTGTGAAAAGCTGAGTTTAAATGTATTTCGCTTAGGTGTTTGTAAACCTCCGACTTCAATTGTAAATGGCAAATATTAACCATGTATCATGTCTATATTGCTTGTAATTGTTATAAGTCAACATCTAAGTATTAAGTATTTTTACGTCAATTGTTATGGCTGTATTGTTTTAAAAACCCAATAATGTTGTGGGACCATCAGACCCGCATACATTGGGTGAATAACAAAAACATGAACACCACACAAGGGTTAACAATTAACTCCCGTTTTGTCCATCTCGCACTAGTAACATGTTGCGCTTCCGTGCTGTTAACTATGGTTGCTACAGTGTGTGGAACACACAGATCCACTTTTTGACCCATTGTAATCGAAGCAGTCGCTTCTACCGCCCTCAGACACAGTGGCATTCCTCTCGCCACTGAGTCTAACGATTTACTCCAGTACATTACTGGTCTGTCTTTCCCCCATGAATTTGCGTAGCCTGCACTGCAATGCTCTTCATGTTCATGAACAAAATTTTTTTTAGGGTCATTTTAGGTTTGGCTACCCCAGTGATGGCTCTTGACACAATTGCTTCTTTAGCTAGACAAACGCTTCCTCACACTCTTGACTCCACTCTATTCTTTCATGGGGACCCTTCCACCCTTTCGTCAATTATTTAAGTACCTGAGCAATTTCAGAATATGATGGAATAATATGTCTCACAAAATTGAAAACCCCTTGGGTTTTCCTGAGTGTGTGAGGAGTGTTTGGTTGTGCCAGAGAACGCAGTGTTCCTATTTGATCACGTGTACTGTGCCTCATGCCTTTGAAATTGAAATCCCCAAATACAGTGCATTTGGAAAGTTTTCAGACCCCTTTACTTTCTCCTCATTTTCTTACGTTACAGCCTTATTCTAAAATGAATTTAAAAACAAAATCCTCATCAATCTACACTAGGGCTTTGGCAGTCACAAAATGTTGTCAGCCAGTGATTGTCAGGTATATAAATGTTGGCCTCATGGTAATTGACTGTTAATTAACATAAACACATTTAGCATCTCCTGGCTCCCACTGAAGCAGACCTATGGAACAACTACATTTTAAAAAGTCTAATAAATCCATGTAATATAGCCTACACCTTCACAATAAATCCATTATTTATTTTAGACAGGTCTAAAGAAGCATGACATGAAGAACATGTAGTCTATTTCAGAAGAACAGAATAGCATACTCTGCGTTGTCCTAATGTTAGGCCCTGATCTGGCTACTATTCCATATGACTGTGGGCTACACTAGTTCATTTAGCAGACAAGATTTGCTTAGAATTCTGTGGCATTATTTTATAGTATGAAGAATACAATTGAACAAAACCGAATAAAATAGAAAGGATATTTTAGAGAGTGCGCACGTACGGCTATTCTCTGTTGAGCAGTTAACAAATAAATAGGTATTCCTATATGCTTAATTTAGAGTTAATAATGTAACTTTAGTTGTTCTACATGTTTTGATGTTTAATACAGTGTAAGGCTGCATGATGCGACTCTAATGACGATTTGAAAAAAGTCGCTAGAAAGACATTTTTTGCGCAGGCTGTACACACCACATCAGTCACTCATTCATAATTTGACAAGCACTTACTGGTTGGTAGGTGATCAAATACTTATGTCATGCAATAAAATGCAAATTAATTACTTAAAAATCATACAATGTGATTTTCTGGATTTTTGTTTTAGATTCCGTCTCTCACAGTTGAAGTGTACCTAAGATAAAAATGACAGACCTCTACATGCTTTGTAAGTAGGAAAACCTGCAAAATCGGCAGTGTATCAAATACTTGTTACTTGTTCTCCCCACTGTATGTCTGTCTATTTTGCCAAATATCTCGCAAAGTGTATATTTAGATTTAAAAAAAAATTGGACACCCTTTTAAACATGATAATTTCTTCTTTCTAATTATGTAAGGCTGGGCAGCATAATCCGTTGTCATCAAACGCTAACCCCGAAATAACTTTTGCCCTTGGAATGCTTTGTTCCCCCCATTGTTGTCCTATGGAGAAGCATGCTTGTATATTTCACAAAATATCTCAATGTGTATATTTAGATTTTTTAAAGTCGGACACCTTTATAATCAAGATAATCTCCTCTTTCTAAGTACATAAGGTTGGGCAGCGTACTCTGCTGTCATCGATCGCTAGACCAGAAATAGTCCAAAGTTGCCCTTCTTTTCCTACTTCCTCGTTATGCAGACATAAACTCACTTCGCACCATCGAGGTGCGGATGTTTACTTTCTACACAAGTTGTTATTTTTCAGTTTCGTCCTAAGAACAAATTGTAGTGGTAAAATAAAAAGGGCTACATTTGTTGGTGCCATTTAGGCTAATTGGAATTCTAAGCGTCAGTTTTCTTTTGCCATTTCTGAGCCTTGGGTGAATTTTGACTCGTTCTATTGTCCAGCCAAACAACCACTAGCATCAATAAACCTTTTTTACACAATGCAGCTGATCAGAAGGTTTAGCTTAAAATGTTGATAAACTATTAGGGTTAGGGTTATTTTGTCTTCACATTATAAGACATTATAAAGCCAACAATTCAAATAGTTTAGGACTGGAAGTAGCCTTTTGTCACGCTCGTCGTTGGAATGAGAAGAGGAGTACCAACGCGCAGCGTGGTAAGTGTCCATATTGATAATTTTTTATCATGAACACAAAACAAAATAACGAGAACGAAACAGTCCTGAACGGTGAATACAAAAAACACTGAACAGAAAATAATCACCCACAAAACACAATGAAAAACAGGCTACCTTAATATGGCTAGAAAGTTTAGAAAGTTTAATTTAATTTTGATCCAAATTATGTGGAACCTGATTTAACTTTCAATGTTCATTTGTTTATTTCTCATGGTGGGCGGAGAACTGTCACGTTCTGACCATAGTTCTTTTGTGTTTTCTTTGTTTTAGTGTTGGTCAGGACGTGAGCTGAGTGGGCATTCTATGTTGTGTGTCTAGTTTTCCTGTTTCTATGTTTGGCCTGATATGGTTCTCAATCAGAGGCAGGTGTTTGTCATTGTCTCTGATTGGGAACCATATTTAGGTAGCCTGTTTTGTGTTGGGGTTTTGTGGGTGGTTGTCTTCTGTCTTTGTGTCTATGCACCAGATAGGACTGTTTCGGTTTTGCCACATTTGTTATTTTGTAGTGTTCACGGTTTTGTTGTTATTAAACATGATGAACACTAACTACGCTGCGTCTTGGTCCGATCCCTGCTACACGACGAAGAGGAGGAAATCTGCCGTTACAGAACCACCCACCAAAACCGGACCAAGCAGCGTGGTAAAGGACAGCAGCAGCAGCAGCGGCCAAGTACACAGGACTCCTGGTCATGGGAGGAAATTCTGGACGGTAAGGGACCCTGGGTTCAAGCTGGAGAATATCGCCGCCCTCGTGAAGAGCTGGAGGCAGCTAAAGCCGAGAGGCGGTGGTATGAGGAGGCAGCACGGAAGCGTGGGTGGAAGCCAGAGAGGCAGCCCCAAAAATTTCTTGGGGGGGGCACACGGGGAGTGTGGTGAAGTCAGGTAGGAGACCTGCGCCAACTTCCCGTGCTTACCGTGGAGAGCGAGAGTACGGGCAGACACCGTGTTATGCGGAAGAGCGCACGGTGTCTCCTGTACGTGTGCATAGCCCGGTGCAGTACATCCCAGCTCCTCGTATCGGCCGGGCTAGAGTGGGCATCGAGCCAGGTGCCATGAAGCCGGCTCAACGCATCTGGTCTCCAGTGCGTCTCCTTGGGCCGGTGTACATGGCACCAGCCTTACGCATGGTGTCCCCCGTTCGCCAGCACAGCTGGGCGGGCTAAGGGGAGTATTCAACCAGGTAAGGTTGGGCAGGCTCGGTGCTCAAGAGCTCCAGTACGCCTTCACGGTCCGGTATATCCGGTGCCACCTCCTCGCACCAGCCCAGTGCCAACACCACGCACCAGGCTTCCTGTGCGTCTCCAGAGCCCTGTTCCTCCTCCACGCACTCGCCCTGTGGTGCGTGTCTCCAGCCCGGTACCACCAGTTCCGGCACCACGCACCAAGCCTCCTGTGCGTCTCCAGAGCCCTGTACGCCCTGTTGCTGCTCCCCGCACTAGCCTTGAGGTGCGTGTCCTTAGCCCGGTACCACCAGTTCTGGCACCACGCACCAGGCCTACTGTGCGCCTCAGCAGGTCAGAGTCTGCCGTCTGCCCAGCGCCGCCTGCGCTGCCCGTCTGCCCAGCGCCGTTTGAGCTGCCCGTCTGCCCAGCGCCATCTGAGCTGCCCGTCTGCCCAGCGCCGTCTGAGCTGCCCGTCTGCCCAGCGCCATCTGAGCCGCCCGTCTGTCCTGAGCCTTCAGAGCCGTCCGTCAGTCAGGAGTTGCCAGAGCCGCCCGCCAGTCAGGAGTTGCCAGAGCCGCCCGCCAGTCAGGAGTTGCCAGAGGCGCCAGCCAGTCAGGAGTTGCCAGAGCCGCCCGCCAGTCAGGAGTTGCCAGAGCCGCCCGCCAGTCAGGAGTTGCCAGAGCCGCCCGCCAGTCAGGAGTTGCCAGAGCCGCCCGCCAGTCAGGAGTTGCCAGAGCCGCCCGCCAGTCAGGAGTTGCCAGAGCCGCCCGCCAGTCAGGAGTTGCCAGAGCCGTCCGCCAGTCAGGGGCTGCCAGAGCCGCCCTTGGACGGTCTCCATTACAACGGAACCCCAACCGTCTGCGCGCTGGGCGCCTCGTGCATAATGTATTTTGTCCCCCTACCAAACACAACAAACGCGATCACACACGGCAGTTAAAATACAAAACAACTCTGAACCAATAACATTCATTGGGGAAGGTCGAAAAGCATTAAACTGTATGCAATTTGCTAGTTACTTGCAACTTGCTAGCAATTTGTCCTATTATCTGGAGCTTGCTGTTTGCTACTAATTTGTTCCTGTGATTAAACATTGATGTTTTTTACCTTGAGGCGCACAAGGCCCTCTTACTCCGACAAATAATCCACACATAAAACGCCGAACGATCGTTTCAGTATCTCTCCTCCTCCAGGCTTTTCATTGTTGAACTTATATGTTGATCCTCTAACTTTCCTAGTATTACCCCCGACTACTGGCAAAACAGTTCGTCCTTTCAATCACCCACATGGGTAGTCACCAATGAGAGATGGCACTGGTACCTGCTTCTATAACCAATGAGGAGATGGGAGGCAGACTTTCACGTGATCTGTGTCGAATAGGAATGACTTCTATTTAGCCCTTGGTATCGCAGACTGCTCGTTGGCGCGCACCGCGAGCAGTGTGGGTGCAATAATGAATAACATTGGATTTTCTAAATTTCTTTTGCGAGCTCGCGCACGGCGAACGTGTCCGGTCCCTGGTCAGCATGTAATCGTCATCCACCTACCTCCTTCCAAAACTGCCAAGGTCAGAGTTCATTGGATTTTCTAATGAGATTTTCTCAACTCCTGCTCATCTCTCCTCCACCTCTCTTGCCTAACCTTTTGAAAAGAGGCAGAGAGGTAATGGAGGAGAGTTAAACGTGGACGAAAATGCGCTTGCATGAAATTAGAATCTCCTCACGTGTCCTATCCCACTCACGGCGGCATCAAGCAAATTACTTTACAGGGGGTAGATCCCAAAATAAATGTATAAAGTGAATTCAAACACAATTAAGTTAGTTCGCAATACATGTTATAGATAAAATGATACAGTAATTGTGCATGCTTTTCCTCCTCCGACATGGGGTGCGGCAATATAAAAATATTTCGGTAGGAATTACGCATGTTTTTCCTCGCCAAAGGGGGCTATTGGGATGACGACTACAAATTTCACACGCCTCAACTGCAAAAGGCTATACAGGGCACCTGACACCCAAACGATATTTAATTTCAGCATTTATAAACAATGTGTTTTCCGTTAGGCGCTTTTGTCCGATAGTTTTTTTTTTGTTGCAAAAGCAGATAAATAAATTTTGGGGCCGGGGGAAATTTGTCCAGAAGAAAATCCCATTGCGAAATAATGCTTTTTAAGCCTATTCATTATGGAAATACATTGACTGGTCATGCTTATCGGTTAAATTGCATAATTTAGTTCGAATTAAATTCTTTGATGTGTACAGTATATTCATTAGGCATCTTATTTATCATAGCAACAGAGCCATTGGTGGGAAATCTGACGACAGAGCAAGTGTTGCTGCTACTACATTTCCTTGTGGTGCTTTTCAGACAACTGGAACGCGAAAATATATAGTCAAATCATGACGTCAGTGATCTTCGGTCGGAAAGTCGGAGCTCTAGAAGGGCTCGAGTTCCCGAGTTGTAATTCCGATTGGATGACGAGTTCAAAACGGAGCCAGGCTGTTTCTTCTCGACAAGTTGACCAATATAATAGGTAGCCTAAACTGTTATACTGTAGGGTGCGGCAGGGTAGCCTAGTGGTAGAGTTGGACTAACTGTAACTAAGGTGCAAGATTCAAAATCTGTTGTTCCTTCCCCTGAACAGGCAGTTAACCCACTGTTCCTAGCCGTCATTGAAAATACGAATTTGTTCTTAATACTGACTTGCCTATTTAAATAAAGGTTACACACAACTGACCAAAAGTTATTGTGTTGGTATTTACGTATGTTCCCATTACCATAAAACATATCAAAACCTATTTCTTTCACTAACTTGCTGTGCTGTGTCGTTGTTCTTTGTTCAGTCATTCATCTCCAACCAGGATGTCTATGGAACACCGTTTGGGTCTTTGGTGTGTCAAATAAGCTTGTTGACCAATCAGGACCTGAATATGACTAATTCACAATAATTTAACACGTTCATCATTTTTTTTATGTAATTATTACACATTGATTACACTATCACTCGTATTTCATATGTCCACAACGATTCATCGATACGTATGCTATGATGCATATAAATAGTAGATTGACATAGACTAGTGATTTTGCTGATTGTTACAACGTCTTGTTGGCTGAGTGAAAAGTAAAAGTGCACATCAGAATTCGTAAGAAAGACCGCACGTCTTGCATTCTCTACTTCTTCATCACTGGAACCACCCATCAAAGAAGCTAACACAGCCCTTGCACCCATGTCGACGAAACATTTAAACATTTGTTTCACTACGGCAGTTTTGATCGTCGCACAAGGAGGAAACGTGTATGGACGACATTGTTAGACGTTTTGTGAAGAGCAATCATGTTAGAATATTACTATTGTCCAGTCTGTCCGGTTAGAAATCGTGCATTACATGTGTACATCCGTGAAGCATTTTTGAAGGTCGTCGAAATGTGATATAGTTTCACTCCCTCATTTGCAGGTAAGTTCTCATATCAGCCTCTACAAGTTTGTCTGTTGACAACTGCACAATCAAGTTTACAGTACTAACGTTAGCTAACTAACCAACCTTAGAGAGCCATAAAGCTAACTAGGCTACACAACTAGTGATGGGAAACTGAGGCTTTCTGAGGCGTTGGCGGCTTTTTTTCCCGGCAAATTGTGCCGAAAAACTGTTATTCGGACCTTCCTTATCTGTTGACAATGGACATTATTGACATCTGCTTGGTCAACAAATAGTAAGCGTGATGAGATGGAGTTTCCCCCCCCTCCATTGTTTTCGTCAAACGTTGATTTTTGTTAACCTAACTATAATCCGTTGCAATACCAGGTTTTGCATTTGTTAACATCATGCTTCCCTTTTTTTTGCCTTCAATTTGACTATTTTTCAAAAACTAGAATCTATGACATTATTTATGCTAAAGACAAGCTTATACTATACTAAATAAAACAAATTATTTGAAAAACAGTGCAGAAAGTGTGGTTTCACAAAATAATTATCAAAATGCTGCGTCCTTAAACGGGATTTGACCTCGTAGCCTCACATCCTGATGTGCCTAGAGTACTGCTAAGCGACAGGTCAGGTGGAACTTGATGTACAAAACCCGAAACTGTATGGGTGTGTCCAGTAGAGTTCGGTGTTTGAAAGCAGCTTGGAATCGAAGAAAGCACCCAAACCATCAGTGCAATTTTACAAAATGCAGATAGTTTTGAAAAAGCTTGTGATCAAACAACGCTTCTGACATCATTGCGGACATTTTTGATAAATGAAACATGCTTCGGGCACACTGCTTTGAAGTTAGCTGCTTAGTGATGATGAGCTCTGGTATCAAAGGTAACACATCCTATAACAAACTATGCCTACTATGGCAATGACCAACACGGCTGGTCCTGGTTGTTTCTGCCGCCCTAGGCTAGACAAAAAATTCCGTCCTACAAGAATAGCCCAGTAAGCAAAATGATACCAAAATATATATTTTCCACATGTTGAAGTTAGGTTCAATTTAGGTTCTGAATGAAAGTTAAAAGATGTATTTATAGACGTCTATGTTTGTGCCAATCAGGCTGGTCCAGACCGGACAAAGTCTGAACCAAAACCAACGTCCGTGGATGTAGAAATCAAGGCTGGTCTGGACTGAAACAAAAAAGCATCAGTGCAGTCCGTGCTTACTGAGTTATAGCCTACAGCGGGATGAGCGATTCAATTTCAGGCAACGCTGTAGGCCAGGGATGGGCAACTCCAGTCCCTCAGCGACGGCGTGGTGGCACTTTTTTCCCCATCCCTAGTCAACACAGCTGATGAAACTATTGCATTTTAAACGGAAAGTTTTATGATTGGTTGATTATTGGAGTCAGATGTGTTAGCTGGGGCAAAAGTGCGACACCAATCAGGCCACAGAGGACTGGAGTTGCCCATCCCTGGGCCTCCAGTGTCACCTGAAATGTAATTTTAGGAATGCCCATCTATGTGGTATCACCTACCGTTTTGTAACCCCCCTCCAAAAAAAGACGGTGTGCCAATCAAATAAAAAATGCGCTAATCTTAGAAACCTGCATGATGTGATAAAGTTTCTGTCTCGTTACATTTGTCATACATTTGATCTCAGTCTGTAGGCTGCCGAAAAGGCCATATACTTTTCTACTACATTTGCTAGATCTGCTACAGGACGTATGTAAAATGTTTTGCCGGTAATGTTGGAGCACAGCAGCAATGCGTCTTGCCAACAGCACCCCGGATAGAGGCGCTGGGAATGGACATGATCAATATTTTGCGTCCCTACCTTTGACAAAGTGGGCACTGCTATGGTTTAGAGAAATTGTAATTGTTTTTTGTGAAGAATTCTGTGAATTTTATGTGTTGTTGGTGGCCTTGGCCAGTTTAACCTCTGAAAATGACGCAGTCCCAAATCTGCCGCATAAGCCCTGCCTAATGAGCCCTGGACAACATCTTCATCTTTATCTACAAATAAAGATCTAATCTATTCTCACTTTGCAGCCATGTACAAACTATCGTAAGTTTACATGGTTTCAGTACTAGTGCAGCACAATGTCTTTGAGGGCCACTGTGTTCTTGCAAGTTAGAGTATTTAGCTTTTAATGTTCTTGTGCTTTACCACGGTCTCTCTCCCTCACCCAGAGCTACGAATGGAGGGTCCTTCATGCGTTTGGCACAAGCTCTGTCATCTACTGTGAAAAGAAAGGGGGCCACTCCCTCCCAAGGAAGAAAATAGTGCATTGAAGGATGGTGAGCAGAAGGGAGCAGTAAAGATGGGTTGGAGAAAGGTCATAGAGCTACATGATTATGTAAAAATGGTAGCAGAACAGAGTGAGCAGAGAGTAGGGGTGAAGATGGAGGGAGTAACAGAGAGGGTCAAAATTGAAGAAATTCTTACACAACAGAAGAGTTGAGAAAAACTAGAATCAAAGGTGGAGCAGCAAAGGCGAGTGAGAAATGGAAGAAATAATCCAGATTAAAACAGAGGTTGAGCCAATTCTCGAGGTAAGGATGGAGGCTGTAAAGGAGAGCAAAATAGAGGAATTCCAGTTAAGATGGATAGTAGAAATGGAAGAATCCAGACTAAAACCGAACTTTTTCCCATTCCAGAAGTAAAGATGGAGGATGTAAAGGAGAGTGAGGAAATGAAAGAAATCACGTTGGCCATAGCAACAGAGGTTAACAAAACTAGGAGTAACAATGAGGTAGTGAGGGGGTGAAACAATCGTTGAGATCCAGGTTAAAACAGAAAGGGGTTGTAGACGTAAAGAAAGAGGGAGACAAAGTTGTGAGGAGCAATGTTAGAGGCCAATAAGGAGGAACAACAGTCAGACCCCCCCCAAGGAGGAAATCCAGCCTGTGAAAAGTGGGAAGGAGAGTCGCTGGACCTCCTGGGGGCCATGAAGGTAGAGGTGACCAACAAAAGGAAGTTTAAGGCCTTAAGGTGCGGAGGACCTCTCAGACTGCTGCCAGGCCCATGCAGCATCTATGGAGAGCACCACCAGTAATGTTCCAGAGGCCACTGGCATGGCTGATGTGCCGCACCTGCCCCAGGTGAGGAGACTTGTGCGTGGTCGACTCGTACTTATTTTTTTCTATCTTCTGCTGAGATCCAACTGCTTCTATTGATACATCTGTTTTCACATAGTGGGCCATATATCTAGTCTCACCTTTCTACTACCAAATTCCCACCCTTTTGTGTGTGCAGTGAGACACTGCCCTGATCTGGTTGCTGCTGTCTCTGCTGCCGGCGCTACTTTACCTAACCAAAGCCAGGCTGAGTCAGAGCTGCTGAAGAAGCTGAGGCAACATGAAGCTATCGGAGAGGCACAGAAGAACGGTACGTCAACAACATTGGGCAAGTGTCTTCTCATTTACTCTTACTGGTACTGATTTGGCACCTGGCAGCTATTTTTGAAGAAGGTTTTAACTTGCAGTGATTTGTGGTTGTTTTACTTACTTTAGTTGATGCACTGATTGCAGGTTGCTATAGAATAAAGTTTAAATGTAATTTGAGTCTTACTCCCTGGCTGTAGAGGTCCATAGTGTAATCTAACAGCCGTGAAACAAGCAGATATGCAATCTAATGAAGATGGCATTGTTTCAGGGTTATCATTGCTGACATGAAGGTGGGGAAGAAGCCCAACGGCAGACAGACCGCACGGCCGGACCAATCAGATCCGCTTTGATGAAGATGGGAGGGCTACACCCTGACGAGGCATCACTGCAGAGCTGGATGGTGGATTACGGAGGAGGTACGGATAATGCCCTGGACATAGCGAGGACTAAAGTACTGAAGTAAAAATGTCCTGTCTTCATTCATAATTAAATGTCTCCAATAAAGACAAGAGGCAGCTCTGTTTCTGCATATAGATTATTATTTATTGATGAGACATTGATGAGGCAGGCTTATGTTTCGGCGTAATGCCTTCATCAGAGCCTTGTGTAATGCTTGCATGTGTTTATCCTATGGCTTCTGCATTTTTTAAATTGTACAATAACCCCAAATAAATAAAAAATCAGTCAACTATTCCATAATATTCTGGCACATCCAGGAAGTCTTTTAGTGTGGGTGGTCTTTGTCTAGACTTTATTAATAGTGCTTGATTGAACTTGACCCTTGTCCTTTGACCCTGTGGTTGTCAGGAGATAGTCTATTTCAGGGAAAGGCTGAACATCTTCTCCCCGAGCACTGAACCGGATGGAAGACACAGATATAGCTGCTCCGACCCTATGGGACATGGAGTTAGCCAATCAAGTGGCCCTGTCAACCATCAAATGCCTCGTAATGGCTTTGAGGAGATGATCCATGGACCAAAGAGGGCAGGCTGTGGCAGTATCCATTAACAATGAGGCTGGTGAGTTCCTGTATGAGAGTTTTTTTCCTCGCCACTGTACTTTTGCTCGCTCTTGGAGTCTAGGCTGGGTTTACTGGCCGTGAAGGTCGTCATTGTAAATAAGAATTTGTTCTTAACTGACTTGCCTAGTTAAATAAAGGTTAAGTTTATAAGAATGATTTTTTTTAAATACTGTAAAGCACAGACGACTGTTGATATAAAGAAGGCTTATGAATGTGATCGATTTGACTGAAGGAAGAATCTGAGAAAAAGACAGTTGGGGCATTGATCGATAAGTGTTTTTTTTTTCTTCTCTGATCGCAAACCACTTTCTCCCACCTTGTCTCAGGTCGTTGAGGCGAGGCCCGATGCCCTTCCATGAGACACGTGTTTCCTGGAGAAACACCTGGAGAAGCTTTCCCACGCCAGGGACCTGTCGACACTTCATGGAGCTGGTGGTCTCGGCATGGCTAAAAATCCCTACTACACAGTACAGCAGAAGAGAGAACACATAGCCTGGTTCAGGACTACTTTCAGCAGAAAGAGGAGGTCCTCAAGGAGGCAGAGGTTTACCTCAACTGAAACTGTGATGTCAAATTTAAGAGAAACACAATCTTTGTAAGTAATTTATGATCACACACAAATGCTAACATGGGATTTAAGGGTTGTAGACTCCTTGGCGTGACAGCCTCGTCTCAGGGCTAGGGTGATCAGTATACATAAACAATAATGAACAGACACACCCTCCTGAAAACTGTCACTCAGAGATTGGATGGTATTTTCCCATGAGAGACCAATGGAGATGGTTAACAGAGAACCTAGTATAGCCCTTAATCGGATACACTATGTATTGCTTTGGTTGTTCAGAGACTCTTAACTATACACACCGTGCCGTTTCCTTCTCTACCTTGACAATTCACTGTTGTGTCTGATCACGGAGAAGTGTATAGCAACATGTTGTGTGCTTCAGATGGATCTGTCCTCGTGCTGTGCAATTTTAAAGAGTAACTATTACCTACATTTAATTAACACATTGAACTCGGCACTGCAAGATTTAGCTTCAAAATAGCTATCGTTATTGAGATGTTATTGAAATAAACACTGTTTTCAAAGTCTTGTTTGCGCTAGGATTTCTTTAAGACGGTGAGACTCTTAAGTGTTTTTTGTGATCCTGTGAATTCTCAGGAAACATTATTGCCCGGTCAATAAGATGATTAAAAAAGGGCTTGATCGGTTTTGGCCTTAGTAACCTCACTGTAAGCCAACAGGATAGAGGGAGAGTGTTTTGTAGAATGTTTTTAATAGAAAGGTCTTAAGGTTAAGAGAATAAAAACATTCTCCTTACAATTGTTGTGAAATGTTCCTATAAAAATTTCACAGCGTTAGTTCCTATCCTGGATCATGAGGATGTTGTTTTTCCACAGGTCGCAGGTCAGCAGTGAAATCAGTGTTTCATGTGGTCCAAATGGCAAACCGTTTCCCTATATGGTGCACTAACATTTGACCAGGGCCTCTATGGTCTATTGGTAAAAAATAGTACACTATATATGAAAATATTTGAGACGCATCCTAATTTACACAGCCTTCTAAGTTTCCCGATGCCAATTGCTTTTAGAGTCGTATAACATTTACTCAGTCATTGCGACATAAACGTTCACGCGTAAAAATTTTTACAGGAAAGGGGGGTTAGGAGGGTGAAAACAATGAAAGCAAATACCTACTAATTACGTCTTGTTCTGAAAACACTTAGCAGTTCCATTGTGTGACACGCATTGGAATAATGATAGCACTTGGCACATGATTCAATGAAAGGGAGTTGCTTTGCGTTCTAAAGTAAGTTTCATCCCCCAATGTTACTCCATACCACACTTGCTTGTTAAGGGTGAAACAACATATTATAATACCTTAGGAGGCGGAATAATTTGTAAGATGTCTATTTGACTTCTAAAGACTGCAAACAAATGTTGCATCGCTTGTCTTAGGGAGTAATTTATTTACCATGGTTGGGGTCAATTCCATGTCAATTCAGAATGTAACTTACTTCAAATTGGGTAAATTCATTAGAATTGAATCACTTTTTGACAGCATCACTTTTGATTTAAATAAAACTTCACGTAGATGTTTTCCTAGGACGAATGGTTCAAAAAGTGGCTTTGGACCTGAATGCCAAACATTCAGGACATAAAAGTGCTTGTCTTCATTACTGGAAATATAAAGGTTTGAGTTTGATATAATTTATAAGCTTATCAAGTGTTGTCAAATGATTTTATTATTTATTGAAGACCGTGTTTTATTTTTATAAAATGTAAACTTTTTAATGTCAATTAACTACAAATGCATACTCAAGATTTGTTTTCTTCTCATATTCGCATATTTGTAGCTTAGAACCTATTTCACATCTGAATTTTTTGCGTTGTGCCTGCCATTGGTTGAGTCAACTTGTTCTTGAATACAGGTGTCATTTAACTCATAGGTCCATTCTATGAATTATATTTCTATCCTTTCAGATCAGGTACCCAGCTAAATTCTTGTGTAGTAATTAGTAACTTCTAATTACTACCACAGAAGATTATCACGCACTGTTGAATGTCACCTTAAAATGGTCATGTTTATTCTGTTATCTATATTTCAATAGGTTTCCTAGGGAGGATTGTCAGTATAATTTAAACAAATTTCCCATTCAAGTCAACATTCTCCTGTGTGAACCTACAACCAGCTTTGTGGTACCTATTTGAAAGTTTACATTTGAATTGTATTCCGGTTTTAGTACATGAATCAGCCAAAACATGACACCCACCCTGTATTCAAGAGCATGTTGTCTCAACACAATCTTAGATGTAAAATAGGGTCTAAGTACAACCTACGTGAAATATCCATAAAAAAAAAGAAGTTAATATGACATTGACTTGGCTCATCGTGCTCTAGTGACTCCTTGTGCCGTGCCGGGCACCTGCAGGCTGACTTCAGTCGTCAGTTGAACAATGTTTACTCCCACACACACTGGTGCAGTTGGCTTCCGGGGTAAGCGGGCAGGTGTTAAGAAAGCGTGGCTTGGCGGGTCATGTTTTGAAGGATGCATATTTTGACCTTTCGCCTCTCCCGAGCCTGTTGGGGAGTTGGAAGAAAAGGGTTTGAAAATTACTCAAGATAAGGTAGAGACACCATATTTTATGACTAACAGCTTATATTGTCCTCTACTACCATGACCAACTGTAATTTCAGGGTTAGGGAAATGAGTTGAAATTAAATAGACCAACAACAAACTACCGCAACATTACTTTTGTACCTGCCGGCAGGGTGGGAGTAAACACAGCCTGGGGACAGAATAACAGCTGGTGAGAAGTGCACAATGTCTCACATCTTAGGGTTTCCGGTTTGTATTGCTTGTTACTTTAAACAATGCTGCACCATTAGCCATCATTTCATGTTTGTGTCCATTTGAATAATTCACGCTATAGGTTAAACATTTTAATACAAATGAGCTTGTGTCACATCACAATGTTGCGAACCACAATATTTTGCCTACAATATTAACCCGACTAAATGTAATCACATAGCTATATTAACCATTTTCTCCTCACTTTAATGGGAATGTAGTAGCTGTTTTTTCACTTTTAATTACTATTCATGCTAGCCCCTACCAATCAGTGCGCTCTAGCGGTCCTTGTCATTGCGCTCCTCGTGTCTTGATAGAATAACGGCTTTATTCTCTTCACAAATGCAAACCATCATGCTTATCCACATGTCCATGGCTTGACATAAGCTAACTGACCTCTCAGAATCATGAAGATTATTTTTTTAACCACTAACCTGTCGATTTAAAACGTATGTTGGAAGCTGATTCCATTAAGTCAATTAAGGGCATAATTCCTGTCATTTTCAAACAGTCACTTGTTGATATTTTGTAAGTAAAATTATAAAAGCCACCATGAACTAGAGACACAATGGCCTCTGCTTAAACGTTTATTTAATTTTATTCCATTTTACATTGTTACTTCGTACACTCGTCTCTCCTGTACTTTCTCCCAGGCTAACACCCAATACTAGCTAGATGATACTTGAAACCTGTGCTGTCATTTAGTCACTAGATGGGTTAAGAAATAACATATGCTTGGAACCTTAAACTAAACACAACTCTACAACTGAAAACACTTATGGTGGTGTTTTTTTTAACTTACATTGATCAAACCACTTTCTGTTTACTCGATGAAACATGGTCAGACTTGGCAGTGTTTTTTGCAGTGAGGTCGTCTTCCACATTAGGAACGTGTTACACAAATAGAATGATGTAGTGAAGTTATGAAAAATGGCTTGTTTTTCTTTTGCCCCGTGTTACTTTTGTCCTGGCTCTGTCGGAGAACATTTCAAGTTTTGAAGTTAATTTCCTGTATTCCTACACATACTTCCATGAAGGTGTAGAATTTTTGTTTGCTGTTTTAAACAAATTTTTCTGGAATTCTACAAATTTTCCCATGGGGTGGGAGAGAAAATGTTGCAATTTTTAGAGGCGAATTTCCTAAAATTCTCCACATTTTGCCATGATTCATGTCTGTTAATATAATATCTGAGTTATGTGACTAACAAATCAATGGGGGCCCGCCTCGAGGTCAGGGCACCTGGGCATGTGCCCTTCCTTCCCCGTCGGTAATTCGGCCCATGATTACGACAAGTTTAAATAGCTGGCTAACTAATTACCTATCTAAAACATGTAGCCCATATCAGCTAACATGTTTTAGATAGTAATTAGTCTAGCCAGCTATTTAAACTTGTCGTAATCATGGCCGAATTACCGACGGGAAGGAAGGGCACATGCCCAGGTGCCCTGACCTCGAGGGGGCCCCCATTGATTTTGTTAGTCACTAACTCAGATTTATATTAACATGACATAAATCATGGCAAAATGTGGAGAATTTAAGGAAATTCGCTCTAAAATTGCAACATTTTCTCTCCACCCCTGGGAAAATTTGTAGAATTCCAGAAAAATTTGTTTAAAACAGCAAACAAAAATTCTACACCTCATGGAAGTATGTGTAGAATTACAGGAAATTAACTTCAAACTTGAAATGTTTCTCCGCAGAGCCAGGACAAAAGTAACACGGGCAAAAGAAACAAGCCCATTTTCTCATAACTTCACTACATCATTCTATCTTGTGTTAACACGTTCCTAATGTGGAACGACCTCACTGCAAAAACACTGCAAGTCTGACATGTTTCATCGAGTAAACAGAAAGTGGTTTTATCAATGTAAGTTAAAAAAACACCCCCATAAGTGTTTTTCAGTTGTAGAGTTGTGTTTAGTTTAAGGTTCCAAGCATATGTTTATTTTCTAACCCATCTAGTGACTAAATGACAGCACAGGTTTCAAGTATCATGCTAGCTAGTATTGGGTGTTAGCCTGGGAGAAGTTACAGGAGAGACGAGTGGTACGAAAGTAACATGTAAAATGGAATAAAATTAAATAAACGTTTAAGCAGAGGCCATTGTGTCTCTATTTCATGTGGCTTTTAAATTTTACTTAGCAAAATATCAACAAGTGACTGTTTGAAAATGACATGAATTATGCCTTAATTGACTTAATGGATCACTTCCAACTACGTTTAAATCGACAGGTTAGTGGTTAAAAAAATATATCTTCATGATTCTGAGGGTCAGTTAGCTTATGTCAAGCCATGGACATGTGATAAGCATGATGGGTTTGCATTTGTAAGAGAATAAAGACGTTTATTCTATCAAGACACGAGAGAGCACATGACAAGGACCGCTAGAGCGCACCTGATTGGTAGGGCTAAGCATGAATAGTAATTAAAAAGTGAAAAACAGCTACTACATTCCCATTAAAGTAGAGAAAATGGTTTAATATAGCTATGTGATACATTTTAGTCGGGTTAATTGTAGGCAAAATATTGTGGTTTCGCAACATTGTGATGTTGACACAGCTCTTTTATTAAAATGTTTAACCTATAGCGTGAATTATTCAAATGGACACAAACATGAATGATGGCTAATGGTGCAGCATTTGTTTAAAGTAACAAGCAATACAAACCGGAAACACTAAGATGAACATTGTGCACTTCTCACCAGCTGTTACTTCTGTCCCCAGGCTGTGTTACTCCCACCCTGCCGGCAGGTAAAAGTAATGTTGCGGTAGTTATGTGTTGGTCTATTTAATTTCAACTCATTTCCTTAACCCTGAATTACAGTTGGTCATGGTAGAGGACATATATAAGCTGTTAGTCATAAAATATGGTGTCTCTACCTTATCTCTGAGTAATTTTCAAACCCTTTTTCTCCCAACTCCCCAACAGGCTCGGGAAGGCGAAGGTCAAAATATGCATCCTTCAAAACATGACCCGCCAAGCCACGCTTCTTAACACCTGCCCGCTTACCCCGAAGCCAACTGCACCAGTGTGTGGGAGTAAACATTGTTCAACTGACGACTGAAGTCAGCCTGCAGGTGCCCGGCACGGCACAAGGAGTCACTAGAGCACGATGAGCCAAGTCAATTCATATTAACTTTCTTTTTTTTTATGATATTCACGTAGGTTGTTACTTAGACCCTATTTTACATCTAATTGTGTTGAGACAACATGCTCTTGAATACAGGGTGGGTGTCATGTTTTGGCTGATTCAATGTACTAAAACGGGAATACAATTCAAATGTAAACTTTCAAATGGTACCACAAAGCTGGTTGTAGGTTCACACAGAAATGTTGACTTGAATGGGAATATTTGTTTAAAATTATACTGACAATCCTCCCTAGGAAACCTATTGAAATATAGATAACAGAATAAACATGACCATTTTAAGTTCATTCAACAGTGCGTGATAATCTTTGTGGAGTAATTAGAAGTTACTAATTACTACCACAAAGAATTTAGCGGTGTACCTGATCTGAAAGGATAGAAATATAATTCATAGAATGGACCTATGATTTAAATGACACCCTGTATTCAAGAACAGTTGACTCAACCAATGGCAGGCACAACGCAAAAACTTCAGATGTGAAATAGGTTCTAAGCTACAACATATGCGAATATGAGAAGAAAACAAATCTTGAGTATGCATTTGTAGTTAATTGACATTAAAAAGTTTACATTTTATAAAAATAAAACACGGTCTTCAATAAATAAAAAATCATTTGACAACACTTGATAAGCTTATAAATTATATCAAACTCAACCTTTTATTTTTCCAGTAATGAAGACAAGCACTTTTATTGTCCTGAATGTTTTGGCATTCAGGTCCAAAGCCACTTTTTGACCACTTCTTCCATAGGAAAACATCTACGTGAAGTTTTATTTAAATCAAAAGTGATGCTGTCAAAAAGTGATTCAATTCTAATGAATTTACCCAATTTGAAGTAAGTTTACATTCTGAATTGACATGGAATTGACCCCAACCATGGTAATAACATTACTCCCTAAACAAGCATGCAACATTTGTTTGCAGTCTTTTAGAAGTCAAATAGACATCTTACAAATTATTCAGCCTCCTAAGGTATTATAATATGTTGTTTCACCCTTACAAGCAAGTGTGGTATGAGTAACATTGGGGGATGAACTTACTTTAGAACGCAAAGCAACTCCCTTTCATTGAATCATGTGCCAAGTGCTATCATTCTTCCAATCGTGTCACACAATGGAACTGCTAAGTGTTTTCAAACAAAACCGTAATTAGTAGTATTTGCTTTCATTGTTTTTTCACCCTCCTAACCCCCCTTTCCTGTAAAAACTTTTTACGGGTGAACGTAATGTCGCAATGACTGAGTAAATGTATACGACTAAAAGCAATTTGGCATCGGGAAACTTAGAAGGCCTGTGTAAATTTAGGATGCGTCTCAAATATTTCATATATAGTGTACTATTTTTTACCATAGCCCATAGAGGCCCTGGTCAAATTTAGTGCACCATATAGGGAACGGTTCCATTTGGGACACATGAACACTGATTTCACTGCTGACCTGCGACCTGGAAAAACAATCCATCATGATCCCAGGATAGGAAACTAACGCTGTGAAATTGTTTATAGGAACATTTCACAACAATTGTAAGGAGAATGTTTTTATTCTCTTAACCTTAAGCCCTTTCTATTAAAAACATTCTACAAAACACTCTCCCTCTATCCTGTTTGGCTTACAGTGAGGTTACTAAGGCCAAAACCGATCAAGCCCTTTTTTAATCATTTCTTATTGACCGGCAATAATGTTTCCTGAAATTTCACAGGATCACAAAAACACTTAAGAGTCTCACCTTCTTAAAGAAATCCTAGCACAAACAAGACTTTGAAACAGTGTTTATTCAATAACATCTCAATAACGATAGCTTTTTTGAAGCAATCTTGCAGTGCCGAGTTCAATGTGTTAATTAAATGTAGGTATATGTACTCTTTAAAATTGCAAGCACGAGGACAGATCCATCTGAAGCACACAACATGTTTGCTATACACTTCTCCTTGATCAGACACCAACAGTGGAATTGTCAAGGTAGAGAAACGGCACGGTGTGTATAGTTAAGAGTCTCTGAACAACCAAAGCAATACATAGTGTACGATTAAGGGCTATACTAGGTTTCTGTTAACCATCTCCATTGGTTCTCTCATGGGAAAATACCATCCAATCTCTGGTGACAGTTTTCAGGAGGGTGTGTCTGTCATTATTGTTTTAGTATACTGATCACCCTAGCCCTGAACGAGGCTGTCACGCCATAGGAGTCTACAACCCTTAAATCCCATGTTAGCATTTGTGTGATCATAAATTACTTACAAAGATTGTGTTTCTCTTAAATTTTGACATCACAGTTCATTTGAGGTAAACCTCTGCCTCCTGAGGACCCCTCTTTCTGCTGAAAGTAGTCCCTGAACCAGGCTATGTGTTCTCTCTTCTGCTGTACTGTGTAGTAGGATTTTTAGCCATCCCGAGACCACCAGCTCCATGAAGTGTCTGACAGGTCCCTGGCGTGAAGCCTTCCTCCAGGTGTTTCTCCAGGAACACGTGCTCATGGAAGGGCATCTGGCCTCCGCCTCAAGACCTGAGACACAGGTGGGAGAAAAGTGGTTTGCGATCAGAGAAGAAAAACAAAACCTTATCGAATCATGCCCCAACTGTCTTTTTCTCAGTCTCTCCTTCAGTCAAATCGATCACATCCATAAAGCCTTTCTTTATATCAACAGTCGTCTGTGCTTTACAGTATTTAAAAAAAATCATTTCTTATAAACTTAACCTTTATTTAACTAGGCAAGTCTAAGAACAAATTCTTATTTACAGACGACCTTCACCGGCCAGTAACCCAGCCTAGACTCCAAAGAGCGAGCAAAAGTACAGTGGCGAGGAAAAACTCTCATCAGGACACTCACCAGCCTCATTGTTAATTGTACTGCCACACCTGCCCTCTTTGGTCCACTGTCTCTCCTCAAAGCCATTACGAGGCATTTGATTGGTTGACAGGGCCACTTGATTGGCTAACTCCATGTCCCATAGGGTCGGAGCAGCTATATCTGTGTCTTCCTCCGGTTCAGTGCTCGGGGAGAAGATGTTCAGACCTTTTCCCTGAAAATAGACTTCTCCTGACAACCACAGGGTCAAAGGACAAGGGTCAAGTTCAATCAAGCACTATAAATAAAGTCTAGACAAAGACCACCCACACTAAAAGACTTCCTGGATGTGCCAGAATATTATTGGAATAGTTTGACTGATTTTTATTTATTTGGGGTTATTGTACAATTTAAAAAATGCAGAAGCCATAGAACACATGCAAGCATTACCAAAGCTCTGATGAGGCGATTACGCCGAAACATAAGCCTGCCTCATCAATGTCTCATCAATAATAATAATCTATATGCAGAAACAGAGTGCTCCTTGTTCTTTATTGGAGACATTTAATTATGAATGAAGACAGGACATTTTTACTTCAGTACTTTAGTCCTCGCTATGTCCAGGGCATTATCCGTACCTCCTCGTAATCCACCATCCAGCTCTGCAGTGATGCCTCTGTCTGGGTGTAGCCCCTCCCATCTTCATCAAAGCGGATCTGATTGGCCGGCCGTGCGGTCTGTCTGCCGTTGGGCTTCTTCCCCACCTTCATGTCAGCAATGATAACCCTGAAACAATGCCATCTTCATTAGATTGCATATCTGCTTGTTTCACGGCTGTTAGATTACACTATGGACCTCTACAGCCAGGGAGTAAGACTCAAATTACATTTAAACTTTACTTCTATAGCAACTGCAATCAGTGCATTCAACTAAAGTAAGTAAAACAACCACATAATCACTGCAAGTTAAAACCTTCTTCAAAAATGCTGCCAGGTGCCAAATCAGTACCAGTAAGAGTAAATGAGAAGACACTTCCCAATGTTGTTGACGTCCCCGTTCTTCTGTGCCTCTCCGATAGCTTCATGTTGCCTCAGCTTCTTCAGCAGCTCTGACTCAGCCTGGCTTTGGTTAGGTAAAGTAGCTGCGGCAGCAGACAGCAGCAACCAGCTCAGGGCTCAGTGTCTCACTGCACACACAAAAGGTGAATTTGGTAGAAAGGTGAGACTAGATATATGGCCCACCTATTGTGAAAACAGATGTATCAATAGAAGCAGTTGATATCCAGCAGAAGATAGAAAACTAAAGTACGAGTCGACCACGGCCAAGTCTCTCACCTTGGGGCAGTGCTGGCACATCAGCCATGCCAGTGCCTCCTGGAAACTACTGGTGGTGCCCCATAGATGCTGGCATGGGCCTGGCACAGTCTGAGAGGTCCTCTGCACCTTTAAGGCCTTAAACTTCCTTTTGTTGGTCACCTCTACCTTCATGGCCCCCAGGAGGTCCAGCAGACTCTCCTTCCCACTCTTCACAGGCTGGATTTCCTCTGGGGGGGGCTTCGACTGTTGTTCTCCTTATTGGCCTCTAACATCTGCTCCTCTACAACTTTGTCTCCCTCTTTCTTTACGTCTAAAACCCCTTCTGTTTTAACCTGGATCTCAACGATTGTTTCACCCTCCTTCACTACCTCCATTGTTACTCCTAGCTTTTGTTTAACCTCTGTTTTACTGGCCAACGTGATTTCTTTCATTTCCTCACTCTCCTTTACATCCTCCATCTTTACTTCTGGAATGGGAAAAAGTTCGGTTTTAGTCTGGATTTCTTCCATTTTCTCACTATCCATCTTAACTGGAATTTCCTCTATTTTGCTCTCCTTTACAGCCTCCATCCTTACCTCGAGAATTGGCTCAACCTCTGTTTTAATCTGGATTATTTCTTCCATTTTCTCACTCGCCTTTGCTGCCTCCACCTTTGATTCTAGTTTTTTCTCAACCTCTTCTGTTTGTGTAAGAATTTCTTCAATTTTGACCCTCTCTGTTACTCCCTCCATCTTCACCCCTACTCTCTGCTCACTCTGTTCTGCTACACTTTTACACATAATCATGTAGCTCTATACCTTCTCTCCAACCATCTTTACTGCTCCCTTCTGCTCACCATCCTTCAATGCCTATTTTCTTCCTTGGGAGGGAGTGGCCCCTCTTTCTTTTCACAGTAGATGACAGAGCTTGTGCCAAACGCATTGAAGACCCCTCCATTCGTAGCTCTGGGTGAGGGAGAGAGACCGTGGTAAGCACAAGAAACATTAAAAGCTAAATACTCTAACTTGCAAGACACAGTGGCCCTCAAAGACATTGTGCTGCACTAGTACTGAAACCATGTAAACTTCGATAGTTTGCTACATGGCTGCAAAGTGAGAATAGATTAGATCTTTATTGTAGAAAGTGAATGTTGTTCCAGGGCTCATTAGGCAGCTTATGCGGCAGATTTGGGACTGCGTCATTTTCAGAGGTAAACTGGCCAAGCCACCAACAACACATAAAATCTCACAGAATTCTTCACAAAAACAATTACAATTTCTCTCAACCATAGCAGTGCCCACTTTGTCAAAGGTAGGGACGCAAAATATTGATCATGTCCATTCCCAGCGCCTCCCGGGTGCTGTTGGCAACGCATTGCTGCTGTGCTCCAACATTCCGAAAAAACATTTTACATACGTCCGTAGCAATCTAGCAAATGGTAGAAAAGTATATGGCCTTTTCGGCAGCCTACAGACTGGAGATCAAATGTATGACAATGTAACGAGACAGAAACTTTATACATCATGCAGGTTTCTCAGATTAGCGCATTTTTTATTTGATTGGCACACCGTCTTTTTTTTGGAGGGGGGGTTCAAAACGTTAGGTGTCCCACATAGATGGGCATTCCTAAAATTACATTTCAGGTGACACTGGAGGCCAGGGATGGGCAACTCCAGTCCTCTGTGGCCTGATTGGTGTCGCACTTTTGCCCCAGCTAACCATCTGACTCCAATAATCAACCAATCATAAACTTCCGTTTAAAATGCAATTAGTTTCATCGCTGTGTTGACTAGGGATGGGGAAAAAGTGCCACCACGCCGTCGCTGAGGACTGGAGTTGCCCATCCCTGGCCTACAGCGTTGCCTGAAATTGAATTCGCTCATCCTGCTGTAGGCTATAACTCAGTAGCACGGACTGCCACTGATGCTTTTTTGTTTCAGTCCAGACCAGCCTTGATTTCTACATCCACGGACGTTGGTTTTTGGTTCAGACTTTGTCCGGTCTGGACCAGCCTTGATTTGGCACAAACATAGACGTCTATAAATTACATCTTTTAACTTTCATTCAGAACCTAAATTGAACCTAACTTCAACATGTGGAAAATATATATTTTTGGTATCATTTTGCTTACTGGCCTATTCTTGTAGGACGGCAATTTTTTGTCTAGCCTAGGGCGGCAGAACACCAGGACCAGCCGGTGTTGGTCATTGCCATAGTAGCATAGTTTGTTTAGTGATGTTACCTTTGATACCAGAGCTCTTCATCACTAAGCAGCTAACTTCAAAGCAGTGTGCCCGAAGCATGTTTCACTTTATCAAAAATGTCCCAATGATGTCAGAAGCGTTGTTTGATCACAAGCTTTTTCAAAACTTATCTCGCATTTTGTAAAATTGCACTGATGGTTTGGGTGCTTTCTTCGATTCCAAGCTGCTTTCAAACACCGACTCTACTGGACACACCCATACAGTTTCGGGTTTTGTACATCAAGTTCCACCTGACCTGTCGCCTTAGCAGTACTCTAAGGCACATTCAGATGTGGGCTACGAGGTCAAATCCCGTTTAAGACGCAGCATTTTGATAATTATTTTGTGAAACCACACTTTCTGCACTGTTTTTCAAATAATTTGTTTTATTTAGTATAGTATAGCTTGTCTTTAGCATAAATATGTCTGATTCAGTTTTTGAAAAATAGTCAAATTGAAGGCAAAAAAAGGGAAGCATGATGTTAACAAATGCAAACCTGGTATTGCAACGGATTATGTTAGGTTAACAAAATCAACGTTTGACGAAAACAATGGAGGGGGGGGAAACTCCATCTCATCACGCCTTACTATTTGTTGACCAGCAGATGTCAATAATGTCCATTGTCAACATAATGAAGGTCCGAATAACAGTTTTTCGGCACAATTTGCCGGAAAAAAAGCGCCAACGCCTTCAGAAAGCCTCAGTTTCCCATCACTAGTGTGTAGCCTAGTTAGCTTTATGGCTCTCTAAGGTTGGTTAGTTAGCTAACGTTGCTACTGTAACTTGATTGTGCAGTTGTCATCAGACAACCTTGTAGAGGCTGATATGAGAACTTACCTGCAAATGGGGAGTGAAACTATATCACATTTCGACGACCTTAAACATGCTTCACGGATGTACACATGTAATGCACGATTTCTAACCGGACAGACTGACAATAGTATATTCTATACATGATTGCTCTTCACAAACGTCTACAATGTCGTCCATACACGTTTCCTCCTGTGCGACGATCAAACTGTCCGTAGTGAAACAATGTTTAAATGTTTCCGCTCGACATGGTGCAAGGGCTGTGTTAGCTTCTTTGATGGTGGTTCCAGTGATGAAGAAGTAGAGAATGCAAAGACGTGCGGTCTTTCTTACCGAATTCTGATGTGCACTTTTACTTTTCCTCAGCCAACAAGACGTGTAACTCAGCAAAATCACTAGTCTAGTCAATCTACTATTTATTATGCATCATAGCATACGTATCGATGAATCGTTGTGAAATATGAATACGAGTGATGTGTAATCAATGTGTATAATTACATAAAAAATGTATGAACGTGTTAAATTATTGTGACATGTAGTCATATTCAGGTCCTGATTGGTCACAAGCTTATTTGACACACAAAGACCCAAACGGTGTTCCATAGACATCCTGGTTGAGAATGAAATGACTGAACAAATGAACAACGAAACAGCCCAGCAAGTTAGTGAAAGAAATAGGTTTTGATTATGTTTTACTGGTAATGGGAATACGTAAATACCAACACAATAACTTTTTGGTCAGTGTGTGTAACCTTTATTTAACTAGGCAAGTCAGTTATTAAGAACAAATTCTTATTTTCAATGACGGCCTAGGAACAGTGGGTTAACTGCCTGTTCAGGGGAAGAACAACAGATTTGAACTTGCACCCTATAGTATAACATATTAGTCCAACGCTCTAACCACTAGGCTACCCTGCCGCACCCTACAGTATAACAGTTTAGGCTACCTATTATTTGGTCAACTTGTCGAGAAGAAACAGCCTGGCTCCGTTTTGAACCGTCATCCAACTCGGAATTACAACTCGGGAACTCGAGCCTCTTTCTAGAGCTCCGACTTTCCGACCTGAAATCACTGACGTCATGATTTGACCTATATATTTTCGCGTTCCCAGTTGTCTTGAAAGCACCACAAGAAACTGTAGTAGCAGCAACACTTGCTCTGTCTGTCAGATTTTCCCCTCAAGGGCTCTGTATCTTATGATAAAAAGATGCATAATGAAATTACTGTACACATAAAGCAATTTAATTCGACTAAATTATGCAATTTAACCGATAAGCATGACCAGTCAAATGTATTTCCATCAATGAATAGGCTAAAAAGCATTATTTCGCAATGGGATTTTTTCTTCTGGCAAATTTCCCCCGGCCAAATTTTATTTATCTGCTTTTCAACAAAAAACTATCGGACAAAAGCCTAACGGAAAACTACTTGTTTATAAATGCTGAAATTAAATATCGGTTTGGGTGTCAGGCGTGCCCTTATAGCCTTTTGCAGTTGAGGAGTGTGTAAATTTGTTAGTAGTCACCTCATAAGCCTCCCTTTGGCGAGGAAACACATGCGTTCTCCTACCTGAATATTTTTTATATCTCGCACCCCATGTCGGAGGAGAAAAGCATGCACACATTTACTTACATTTTATCTATAAAATGTATTGCGCAACTAACTTAATTTGTTTTGATCACTTTATACATTTATTTTGGGATCTACCCCCTGTAAAAGTAATTTGCTTGATGCCGCGTGAGTGGAAGACACGTGAGGAGCTTCTAATTTCATGCAAGCGCATTTTCGTCCACGTTAACTCTCCTCCATTACCTTTGCCCTTTTTCAAAAGTAGGCAAGAGAGGGTGGAGGAGAGATGATGCAGGAGTTGAAATCTCATTTAGAAAATCCCAATGACTCTGACCTTGGCAGTTTTTGGACGGAGGAGGTGCGATGACGCTTACATGCTGACCAGACCGACACGTCGCGTGCGCGAGCGTCGCAAAAGAAATTTAGAAATCCATGTTATTCAATTATTGCACCCACACTGCTCGCGGGCGCGCCAACGAGCGTCGCGATACCAAGGGCTAAAATAGAAGTCATTCCTATTTCTGACACAGATCACGCTGAAAGTCCTGCCTCTCCCATCTCCTCATTGGTTTATAGAAGCAGGTACCCGTGCCATCTCCTCATTGGTTATACCCATGTGGGTGATTGAAAGACACTGTTTTGCCAGTAGTCGGGGTAATACTAGGAAAGTTTAGATGCGATCACCATATAAGTTCAACAATGAAAAAGCCTGGAGGGAGGAGAGAGTCTAGAAACGATTCGGTTGGCCGTTTTATGTGTGGATTAATTTGTCGGAGTAAGGACCTTGTGCAGCTCAGGTAAAATAACAACTCAATGTTTATATCCCAGGACAAATTAGCTAGCAACAGCAAGCTAGCTAAATAGGACAATTAGCTAGCAAGTGCAAGTTAACTAGCTAAATTGCCATACATGTTTAATGCTTTTCGACCTTGCCCCAAATGAATGTCATGTTTCAAGTTTGTTTTGATATTTTAACCTGCGTGTCGTGATCGCGTTTGGTGTAGGGGGACAAAATACATTTATGCACGATGGCGCACGCGCGCAGCCGGTTTGGGTTCCGTGTAATGGAGACTTCCAACGTTTGCCCTGAGAATCCTACCAGAGATGGAAAGAGTGGATTCCTCCATTGTGGCCGACCCATATATTGTGTTGGGCTGGGTAAAGGACAAACTGGGAATGATTACATCTGTGAAAGTTTCTAGGAGTGGAATTGTTTAGATTTTTTTTTGTGTATCCGCCTCCCAGAGGAAGCGGACGCTTCGAATCACGCAGCTTGGGGCTCAACCTGTGGTGTGCTTTGCTTTCTGTAGGCGCCTCAAAAAGTGGTGATCAGGGGGGTAGCGTTGAGTGTAGAGGTGGATCAAATTAAAGGAAAATTCCTATGTGTTGTGACGCCTGCCGTTTGATGAGACAATGGCGAGACAGAATACCCTGTCTGTCTTGTTGAGCTTTGACACAGAGTTTCTTCCTAATAAGGTAAGTTTGGGTTATAATTGCTATTCTGTGAGGGCCTATGTTCTGAACCCGCTTCAGTGCTTTAGGTGCCAAGGTTTCGGACATGTTGCAGCATGTGTAGAAGGGAGATCCCACCATGTGAGAAATGTGTAGGGGGAATAGTCAGAGGAGTGTACAGTTGGGATAGAGAAAGCACTGTGTGTCAACGATGGTTGCCCTACAAGCTGGGTATCCAAAGTGCCCTGTGTGAGAGAGACAGGTTGAGATTGCCAGAGTTCGAGAGGGGCAAAAGTTTCCTATTTTGAGGCAGTGAAGAGAGTAGAGGAGAGCCAAGGGTGAGTGATCGACTGGGAGCCCCCAAGTAGTAGGCCTGAAGAGAGAGAGCTAGAGAGGATGCGTTTAGTAAGGTTGGATTTATTGCGTTTACAGCCATGGTAATCAACTGCACTGCACTGATAGAGTGGAAATCACAGAAGATAATGTGGTAGTTGCTGCAGCAGAGAAACATTTGTGTGTGAGAGATTCTAGTCTAGAAGATCTACAGGAAGTTTTGAGAGAAGGGGTTCCATCCTTCCAGTCGACGGTCTGGTGTAGGATAATTTAGGCCAAGTAGTGGGATGGGGTGGTGGGTTTTTGGGGATAGTGTATAGGTGCAGGGTTAGTGCAATTTAGGTTTTTCCCATTCCCTTTTCCCTTTATTTTTTGGTTTTGTCATAATGTGGATGCACATTCCGAACTGAGAAAGGCAGTAATACACCAAAAAGTGTCTAGTTCTGGCGGAAATTCACAATAAAGAAGAGAAATTCTATTGGACAATGAATGAAGGAACGTACAACGCCCCCCAGCATGCTGCATCACGCAATCCCTTCTCAAGGTCAGGGTATGAGTGAAACTGCTTATTTTTCAGTGGAGTGTATTCACGAATGCAAGGGAAGCCAGGCTTCCCCAAATAGTTGAGGAGGAAAAAAATATATATTTATCTTCATCTCTCCGTGTTTTCATAATTTTCCTTCAATTCTCAAGAGGCTGAATGTATCTCACCGGAGAAAGTTTCAGAGCGTGCGAAACAGCGCCCCTCTGTCTCTGTAAGTGTAGTCTATCTATCTGATGCTGTCTGGTTAAAAAGAGTATGACATTGTTCCCGCCCATAGCTTTGAATGCAGGGGAAGTCAGTGGCATTTGGCCTCCCTTAATAAAAAAAAGTCTAAATAATAGCCAATCAGTGTTGCGCTAAACTGAGTGAGCTCAACTGTGAATGGTCCTGGTGCACCAAATAAGTGTCAAGGGAAGCCAGTTTGGATTTGGCTTCACTCCTATCACATCACATTGAGAGCATAGAAACAACTTGAATTGTTGCATCTCTTTGTGTTGTTGTCCTAGCCAAAATTGTCCCTTTCCTAAATTAGCCATGGATAGAGATGGATTTGGACTAATGGTTTTACTTAATTCTCTGTACTGGCTAATGGTTATAATGGCGATTCTGATCCGAACATAAATGCATACACTGTGCCCCTGGCCTGAAAGGAGGAACGTTCAATATGTAGTTAGATGTAGAAGCTAATGTTAACAGCTAATGTTACCCATGACAGGAAGTTAGGCTAGCGAGCAAGCATTTTAGCCAGGTAGCCTAGAACAACAAAATTAAAGTGTGTACTGTATGACAGATTCTTAGACTGCTTCGTCAACATAAAAAAGAAGAGGTGTTGCATTGGTGATTGCATTGGTGTTTCTACCCAATAGGGTGAGTCAACATGTTTTTTTCTACTTGCACGCACACACACACACAGAAATCAAACCATGGACGCCACATCATATTTAGCTTACATTGTTTGGACTAAATTGTTTTTGATATATTTTGTTGTCATTGTATTAGGCTGTGAAATAGTGCTGGAATAGAGCATGCAGCTCCTGTTTTCTTTGTGACTTGCGGTAACTCTCCTGGTTCTAATCATAGTTATTTAGTAGTCAGAAAATGTCAGAAACATTAACTGTTGACCATGCTGTAGGTCATGTAACTGTTTGTTACATTCAATATGCTTTGTGGACTTTACCTGACAGAGGTTGCTCTCCGGTGGCTGCAATGTCAAACAAGCCCAATGTCCATGCTAAAATGGGTTATAGCCATGAGTCCTCTATGTATATCTATCTAATGACTACAGGCACAACTCCCATAAATAGTTTTTTTCAAAGTTGCCGAAATGCGAAATCCGTCCACTTATATCAGTGTATTGGTAACAACCATTCGAAACTTCTATTCGATCAAATAAACCTCACGTAGAAAATTATCAATTACAATTTTTGTTGACCAAACTTGACACATTGACCTCCATACAAAATGACTCACTTCGTGGCGTTATTTTCGTGGACAGATTTTGGGCGGAGTAAAGCTATATC